>NC_135821.1:29271465-29553965 GCF_964213995.1 Mustelus asterias | reverse complement strand
GTATTCTGTCATTCTGTTCACGGCTATGGGCCAAGTGCTGGCAAGTGGGATTAGATGGGAAGATCAGGGCATTTCATGCGTCAGTGCAGGCTCGATGGGCCAAAGAGCCTCTTCTGCACTGTAGGATTCTGTGATTCTGTGAATACAGAGGAGAAGCCACATATTAATCTTTCTGTTTTTTCCTTCAAGGTAAAAATGACATTGTTGGAGACTTCAGGTAGGCAGACAGGTGACTGCTCAGACTGACCTACATTGAAGAGGTTAGAATCAGATAAAGTTTATAGCACAGAATGAGGCCATTCAGCCCATCCCACCTTTGTTTGGCTGGAGATAGGATAGAAACTGCTCAGGACTGAGGATTAAGAACATCCTACCACAAGATTTCAGCTGCTTTGTTTTCTTAAATGCAACATACAACTTTTTCCTTGCTGCAGACGCTGCAACACAAAATTAGTTTCCTAGCATTTGTCCAAAAGTAGGGAGTTGGAAGAGGAAACCAAGATATGGCATCCCCACTGGGGGAACCTCAGCCAACTCCAAAGCCCAAATATTATTTTCTTTTAGAAAATATACTTTATCGCAAAATATCTGAAATAACATTACAAAAAGTTGCCATCACACAAAGTGCGATAATGTTTTGGAGCTCGATGTACAGCGTGTGCTTCAATACAATCAAAGAAATGGGTGGCACAGTGGTTAGCGCTGCTGCCTCACAGTGCCAGGGATCCGGGTTCGATTCCCGGCTTGGGTCACTGTCTGTGCGGAGTCTGCACTTTCTCCCCGTGTCTGCGTGAGTTTCCTCTGGGTGCTCTGGTTTCCTCCCACACTCCAAAGATGTGCAGATTAGGTGGATTGGCCATGCTAAAATTATTCCTTAGTGTGCACAGGATGTATGGATTAGGGGGGGATTAATAGGGTAAATACATGTGGTGACAGGAATAGGGCCTTGGGGAAGATGCTCTATTGAAGAGTCGGTTCAGACTCGATGGGCCGAATGGCCTCCTTCTATGATTCTATTCTATGATTTACATACATTTCAAAATGCTCATTGCAAATGATGCAAAGGTTTTAAAATTGTCTACCTAGGTCGAGTTGCATCTGTGGTGCTTCAATACAATTGTCTGTGTGGAGTTTGCACATTCTCCCTGTGTCTCCATGAGTTTCCTCCGGGTGCTCTGGTTTCCTCCCACAGTAAGAGTTTTAACAACACCAGGTTAAGGTCCAACAGGTTTATTTGGTAGCAAACCTGTTGGACTTTAACCTGGTGTTGTTAAACTCTTACTGTGTTTACCCCAGTCCAACGCCGGCATCTCCACATCATTCCTCCCACAGTTCAAAGATGTGTCGGTCAGGTGAATTAGCTATGCTAAATTCTCCCTCAGTGTATCCAAACAGGCGCCAGAGTGCGGTGACTGGGGGGTTTTCACAGTAACGTCATGTCAGTGTTAATGTACGCCTACTTGTGACTAATAAAGAAACTAAATAATTTTTTTTCAAAGCCCAGGACTACGTGCTGAGGGACACACTCAAGCTTGGGGCAGCCGCTGCAGAGACACGATGGGGAATATAAGGCCTTTCAGTCACAGTGAACCAAGGGGAGCAGAACCTTCTCGGGCTGTGTGACTCACTGGATATGTACAGTGAATATTTACATGTATCTCAGTTGTACTGAAGCACCTCGGAGTGCAACTTGTTCCATGTGGGCAACCTTCAAAATAACTTTGCAACATTTGTAAGACCTATTGTGAAATGTCTGTAACGTTTCCTTTGCTGTATTGAAGCATCTCAGAATGTTACTTGATGTTTGTAAAAGAGCCTGAATTTTACTGCTTTTTGTGTGATAGCCATTTTGGAAAGTTTGCAATGTTCCCACATATTTATGAGTAAAGTAGGTTTTGAAAAAAAAAATTCTCCTCCTCTTGGTTCACTATGACCTTTCCCCATTGCGCTTCTGCGGAAACTGCCCTAAACTTTAGTGTGTGACCTTGAGCACAGAGGTTCTGGGCTTTGGAATTTGTCAGTCTGAAACACTCGGTTGGAGCCAATCTTGCACACAGGAAGGCCAACAAGTTTCAGGCATACCAAAGAGCAAAGAGCTGCCGTTTCGAGTCCAGACGACCCTTTGTCAAAGCTTTGTCAAAGGGTCTTCTGGACTCGAAATATCAAAGCTTTGACAAAGGGTCTTCTGGACTCGAAACGTCAACTCTTTTCTCTCTCCTTACAGATGCTGCCAGACCTGCTGAGATTTTCCAGCATTTTCTCTTTTGGTTTCAGATTCCAGCATCTACAGTAATTTGCTTTTATACCAAAGTGCATCTTTCATCAAGTTGATCATAACTGAGGGAAGTGCTTCTGACAGACTTTGTTAGAGATGCCCTGCTAACTACCCAGGAAAATATGACTAAAGCTACTACCCCCAAAACAGAATTCTTACAAACCATTCTTTCCAGTAAGATGAAGCTCGTACACTAGAATTTCATGAATAGCAGGGAGAAGGAAGAGGAAACCATTCGATGGCATCCCCGTGAAGGGAGCCCCAACCAACTCCCCAGCCCAAAAATTCTCTTTAAGGAAAAGAGAACCCACAACAGAAGGGAGGCGATTGAAAGGAAAACTGTTTGCTCCATCTGATGTCTACCAGGGCGCAACACCTTAACATAAACGTGATTGCATGCGGACCCTACAACTAATTACAACACTCCGATGTTTTCTGATATCACGATTGAAGTGCATGCCGGCAATTGTACATAAAATAAATCAGGAAATATTTACCTTGTGGGCTTCAGTCTTCCCGTTTATGTGTTTGCTGATTTGCATAATTGCACCCATTCGCCAGTTAGACAAACCGCCCTACGTCATCTAAAATCAAATCGCTGATTGGTTTATAACATGCCAATCATGCGATAGTTCAGCCTATACTTATTTCCTATTGGTTAATGTCGCTGCCACTCAGACAGATTGCAGCCCCGGGATTGGTGGCTGTGTTCTGGGGGCGGGTCTGCTCCCTGTGTGCAGGCTGTCACTCCAGGTCCAGGGGGATTTGCTCCCACTCAGATTCCCCTCCCCCGGGGTTTCCGAGGGCTGAGAAATCCAGTGCCCGGTCTGAGGCCTCGGGAGGCTTGTGTACCCCAGTTGTTTGGAGTTTTCTGCGCTCCCTCCCAATGTTCCCAACTTCCCCTCTCAGCTCTCTCCATGTGTTCGGTACCTTCCCCAATGAGCATTCCCCATTTTGATCAGCCATTGACTCTGTGGGTCGAAAAACAGAAAATGCTGGAAAGTCTCAGCAGGTCTGACAGCATCAGTGCAGAGAGAATAGAGCCAACGTTTTGAGTCTGGATGACCCTTCGTCAGAGCTGAAGACAAGGAAAATTGGACAAGATTAATACTATGAGGTGGGGGGTGTTGTAATTGGACAAGGGGAATGCGAATGATGATGATAAAGGCTGAGAAAAGTGCTAAAAGTGTCCATTGTGATCAGAATGTGTGAATATGATGCTTTTAGCATCTTTCTCAGCCTTTATCATCATGATTTAACATTTCTTTTGTCCAATTACAACCCCCCCCCCCACCCTCAGTATAAGTTCTGCCTGATTTTCCTTCTCTTCAGCTCTGACCAAGGGTCATCCAGACTCGAAATGTTGGCTCTATTCTGTTGGCTTTATTTTTTTATTTTTTTAATATACTTTTCCAATTCAATCAAATCAAATCCAATTCAGAGTCTCAAGAAGTTGAGACATTTCAGATCCAGGCTGACAAGACGAGCGAACAAACCACCCTGTCCTGGGCCCGATCTACATGAGCCAAGCTGATTGGAGAAGGGGGAGGTTCCTCCTCCAAGACTTGAGCTCATTTGCATCTTAGCCAAAAGGCCGAGATGCCACTTTTAAAAATTGCTTCATGTGAAACATATGAAGCTTCAGTGTAACCCAATGACCTCAACCAAGTGCGGCCGACCATGGGCTGCCGACCATACTACACTTGATCTTAGCCAAAAGGCCGAGAAGCAGGCTTTATTTATTTATTTTATTTTTTAAAATACTTTTCCAATTCAATCAAATCAAATCCAATTCAGAGTCTCAACAAGTTGAGACATTTCCGATCCAGGCTGACAAGACAGGGCAAGCGACCAAACCACCCTGTCCTGGGCCTGATCTACATGAGCCAAGCTGATTGGAGAAGGGGGAGGTTCCTCCTCCAAGACTTGGGCTCATTTGCATCTTAGCCAAAAGGCCGAGATGCCGCTTTTAAAAATTGCCAAGAAGCAGGCTTTATTTTTTTTTAATTTCAAAAATATACTTTATTCACAAAACAAAACTCTCCAATAAAATATTGCAAAATGACAGATCCAAAAGTCATAAACAGTGCAAAAAAAGAATCATTTTTACAGTACAATACAGTGCTTATTTACAAAAACATTACATTTCGTTACATTCCATTTCTTAAAACTATATACATGTGTCAGAGTTTTCTGTGTGCCGTTATTTTTCAGGTTGGCACACAGTTACGCAGGCCGAGGGTATTCTGCAGTTACCCGGCCCTCGGTCTGCCTCGGTTGAGACGCTTTACACGGTGGCCTTTCCCCATTGTGCCTTGGCGGCGGCTGCCCCAAGCTTGAGCGCGTCCCTGAGCACGTAGTCCTGGACCTTGGAATGTGCCAGTCTGCAACACTCAGTCGTGGACAATTCTTTCAGCTGGAAGATCAGCAAGTTTCGGGTGGACCAAAGCGCGTCCTTCACCGAGTTGATGACCCTCCAGCAGCGGTTGATATTTGTCTCGGTGTGCGTCCCCGGAAACAGCCCGTAGAGCACAGAGTCCTGCGTCACCGAGCTGCCCGGGACGAACCGCGACAAATACCACTGCATCTCGTTCCAGACCTTCTTTGCAAAGGCACATTCCACAAGGAGGTGTGCCACCGTCTCATCAGCCCCGCAGCCGCTTCGAGGGCAGCGTGCGGTGAGGTTGAGACCCCGGGCGTGCATAAAGGATCTGACAGGGAGTGCCCTTCTCACCACCAGCCAAGCCAGGTCTTGGTGCTTGTTTGAGAGTTCTGGTGATGAGGCATTCTGCCAAATGACATTGACAGTCCGCTCAGGGAACCATCCGACAGGATCTGCCGTCTCCTTTTCTCTCAGGGCCTCAAGGACATTATGTGCTGACCACTGCTTGATAGCCATGTGGTCAAAGGTGTGTTTCCGGAAGAATTTCTCCACGAAGGACAGGTGCTGCGGTACGGTCCAACTACTTGGAGCGTTCCGCGGCAATGTGGCCAGACCCATCCTCCGCAACACTTGGGACAAGTAGAACCTCAAAAAATAGTGGCACTTGCTGTTACTGTACTGAGGATCTACACACAGCTTGATGCAGCCGCACACAAAGGTGGCCATCAGGATGAGGGCGGCGTTGGGAACGTTTTTCCCTCCGTTCTCTGGAGATTTGTGCATCGCCTCCCTCCGGACACGATCCATCTTTGATCTCCAGATGAACTTGAAGATGGCCCGGGTCACTGCTGCTGCGCAGGACTTGGGGAGAGGCCACACCTGCACCACGTACAACAACACGGACAGGACCTCGCATCGGATCACAAGGTTCTTCCCAGTAATGGAGAGGGAGCGTTGCTCCCACAATCCCAATTTTTGTCTGGCTTTGGCGATGCGCTCCTCCCAGTTTTTGCCGCATGCCCCTGCCGCTCCGAACCATATCCCCAGCACCTTGAGGTAGTCTACCCTAATGGTGAAGGGGACAAAGGATGTGTCAGGCCAGTTCCCAAAGAACATGGCCTCACTCTTACCCTGGTTGACTTTGGCCCCCGAGGCCAGCTCGAACTGCTCACATACTCGAAGAAGCCTGCGAACAGACGAGGGGTCCGAGCAGAAAACAGCCACGTCATCCATGTAGAGGGAGGCTTTGACCTGCGTCCCTCCGCTGGGATTGTAACCCCTTTGATGCCTGGGTCGCTTCTGAGGGCCTTGGCAAAGGGTTCAATGCAACACACAAAAAGGACGGAGGAGAGAGGGCAGCCCTGCCTGACTCCAGACCTGATTTGAAACATATCTGATTCCCACCCATTGATTGAAACTGCGCTACTGATGTCTGTGTAGAGCAGTTGGATCCAATTGCAGATTTCCTCCCCAAATCCCATTTTGGAGAGCACATCCATCATGTAGCTGTGCGATATTCTGTCAAACGCCTTCTCCTGGTCTAGGCTGATGAGGCAGGTGTCCACCCGCCTGTCCTGCACGTAGGCGATCGTATCCCTGAGTAGCGCGAGGCTATCAGAGATCTTACTGCTGGGTACAGCACAGGTTTGATCAGGATGGATTACTGACCCCAGAGCAGACTTGACCCGGTTGGCGATGACCTTGGCCAGAATCTTGTAATCCACATTCAATCGTGAAATAGGTCTCCAATTTCTAATTTCTTCCCTTTCCCCCTTCTGCTTGTAGATGAGGGTGATGATGCCTTTCCTCATGGATTCTGACATGCTGCCTTCCAGAAACATACTCTCGTATACTTCCAGGAGGTCCGGCCCGTCAAGTCCCACAACGCCGAGTAAAACTCAGCCGGTAAGCCGTCGCTACTGGGAGTTTTACCCTTCTGAAGGGACTCGACGGCCTTTGTCAGCTCATCCAGAGCTACCGGTCTGTCCAGGCTCTCCCGCTCGCCGTCGTCCAAGACTTGCGTGATTGACGACAGGAAAGACTGGGAGGCCGTGCTGTCTGATGGCTTCAGGTCATACAGTCCGGCATAAAAGGATTTGCAAATCCTCAGAATGTCAGACTGCGATGACCCTACAGAGCCATCTTCTTCCTTCAGGCTTGTGATCACAGCGGTTTCTCTGTGCACCTTCTGGAAGAAGCGCGAGCACGTTTTGTCCTGCTCCACAGAGCGGACCCTGGACCGGAAGATAACCTTGGAGGCCTCCAAGGCAAAGAGCGAGGCTTGCTGGCTCTTCACCTCCCGGAGGTCCTCCTTAACATCAACCCCCATCGACTGCAGTTGGAGTTATGCGGATGCTGCACTTGGTTGAGGTCATTAGGTTACATTGAAGCTTCATATGTTTCATATGAAGCAATTTTTTAAAGCGGCATCTCAGCCTTTTGGCTAAGATGCAAATGAGCTCAAGTCTTGGAGGAGGTGTTGCTTTGCTCCTCCAATCAGCTTGGCTCATGTAAATCAGGCCCAGGACAGAGTGGTTTGGTCGCTCGCCCTGTCTTGTCAGCCTGGATCTGAAATGTCTCAACTTGTTGAGACTTTGGATTTGATTGAATTGGAAAAGTAAAAAAAATCCGCATAACTACACTTGATCTTAGCCAAAAGGCCGAGGAACAATGTTAATGTCTTAGCCAATGAAAGAGTTACAGTAGGGGACTTAGTGGGAACTGACAAGAATTAATGGTCACATAATGATACCCCTTCAAACTAGGTCGTGATAAAAAGCTTAGTCATTGAATTGATAAGCAATATATACATGTCTTTCATGATGTTGGTAACAAACAAAACTTATCAGGGCTATAATTGGGGAATATTCTGAAGGCAAGTTGAGTTGACCACATCCCTTCGAGATTCAGTTAACTTCACTGACAAGGCCATAAAATACTAATGGCTTTAGTAGGCCCCCTTTATCAATTAAAGGATGCCCAATGTGAGAATGCCAACGCCGGCATCTCCACATCATGAAAAATAGAGACATGATGTCTGACTGAGAGACGAGAGTCATGATGTGGAGATGCCGGCGTTGGACTGGGGTAAACACAGTAAGAAGTTTGACAACACCAGGTTAAAGTCCAACAGGTCTATTTGGTAGCAAAAGCCACACAAGCTTTCCGAGCCTTAAACTGTTTAAGCTTTAAGGCTCCGAAAGCTTGTGTGGCTTTTGCTACCAAGTAAACCTGTTGGACTTTAACCTGGTGTTGTTAAACTTCTTACTGAGTGACGAGAGGACAGGCTTAGGGATGATATATTGGAGTACCCACGAGGTATCGTGATCTCAGAGATCAGGGTGGTTCAGTATTTTTTCTATTGGATCAATACGTAAAGTATGTCATTTGTCACACTTTTGATTGGATTATGTCCAACTGACTGTGAGCTGCAGAATTGTATAAACCAGGATGATTTTCTTTGTCCGGTGGAGTGGTGTCTCTGATCCATTGTGTTGAGAAACTACCCCCTTGCTAGAAAGTAAAATAAAGACAATCTGTCGGTTAATGTGTGTTTGTGTTAAAGTCAAACTCGGAAGTCGAGATTTCGACAAGTGAAGGGGGGGCCCCCACGGGGCTGGGCAGCTGGGGGGTGGTATCCCCAGGTATAGACACCCTGGCACTGCCAGCCTGTGCCCTGGCATGCCCAAGGGGCAAAGTGCCCATGCCAAGGGGGCACCTTGGCACTGCCCACCGGCCATGGGGCAGTACCGGGGGTGGGACCTATTCGGGGGCCAGGGGAGGGGCCTTCAGAAGGCAGGGCCTAAGGGGCGATTGGTGGGGGTCCCGCTGCCACTCTGCATTGGGATCCAGTCGGGGCTGGAGGGGAGCCAGCAATCGGGGTGGGCTGGGGGGGGGGGGAGGGATGGTCTGCCGGGGTGGTCTTCCGGGGAGGGGGGCAGGTTCTGCCTGCAGGGATGTATCATCACTGCTTGGGGGGGGGCTTGAGATCGGGGCGGGCCAGGCTGGGGGTTCAGGGCTGGCCTGTGAATGGACAGGGGGCCATGATCGGGCCGTGGGTGGGTTGGGAGGACAGCAGTGTGGGGGTCTCGCGCTGGCCAGCAAACCAGAGGCTGATGCTTCAGGACCACTGCGCACGCGCAGAGACCTGCTGGTTTCAGCCTCTCCAGTGTGAATAGGGCCCGCCTCCTGATTTTTAATGATATTCACACTGGTGACCTCTGCATTGCACAGAGTGTGAGAGATTCTAGTGTGAACACTCACTGAAAAACCAATATGAATTACTCCAGTGTTCCTGCGATTTCGACACTTGGAAATTTTTGAAAGAATTCCACCCTTTGGCTGCAATTCTCCCACAAGTGCTGAATTGGTGGGAGAATTATTCTAAATCCCAACTGTTCTGTCAGTTCAGCTTCTCACCTGAATCTCCGCAATCTGTGCACTGCAGGGGTCCCAGTTGTGAATCTCATTAAAAACCCAGGGGGGCAGGGGCCTATTCGCACCGGAGTTTGACGGTTCTGGAACTCTGCGGAAGTGCAGTGGCCCCCGATCTGTCAGACTCCCCATTTGCTGCCAGCTCGATCGCTGGCCAGCCCGGGACCCCCGCAGTGCTGCCCCTCCAGCCCCTCCCATGGCCCGATCACGGCCCCCACAACAATTTCTGGGCCAACCCTGACCCCGCCACCGCCCTGGAGCGCCCCGATGCACAGCCCACACCCACCCCACCTCACCCCGGCAGACCTCCCCACCCCCCCAGTGATCCTCCCGGGGTCAGACCCCACCTCCCCCCGGAGGCAGCCCCACACACCGGCAGATCACCCCCTCCAGCCCACCCCACTCACTGCCCTCCCTCCATCCCAGACCGATCCCCATGTGGAGTGACAGCGGGAGCCTCCCCCCCACCAATCACCCATAGGCCCTGTATCTTTAACAGCATTTTCAATTAATTAATTTTCATATTAACTACACCTGCAATTAAAATGATGTATGGTGGTCCTCCATCGTAGGTTGCATCAGTTAGAAGCCTATGTTTTACATTCTGTTTGAGTTATAAAGTGCCCCCTTGGCACTGCCTGATGCCCGATGGGCAGTGCCAAGGTGCCCCCCAGGCATGGGCACTTTGCCCTTGGGCAGTGCCAGGTGGCACAGGCTGGCACTGCCAGGGTGCCCATGCCCAGGGGCCATCACCCCCCCCCCCCGGCTGCCTGACCCCCTCGGGGGCCCGGATTGCCCCCCCCCTTCATTCTGGTGGGGTCTCCTGCTAGTTCCCCAAATGTGGGGAGCTAGTCTGAACCCCGCTGGAATGAAGTACTCCTGGCAGGGTGGGAGATTCAATCGGGACCTTAAAGGTCCCGACAATTAACTAATAAACATATTTAAAATACATGCAGAAAAGATTTAAATGACTTACCTGCCTTCCTGCCAGTTTCCAGCGTGGTCTGGCCGGCGACTGTTCTCCAGCTCTGGGAGATGCGCGTGTGTTCCTGGTGTATGCGCAAATCCCTGTTCAAGGCGTGTCTCCCACCGCGACCCAACAGAAAAGTTGCGGGTCGCAATGGGAGAATCGTGACCATTGTTTCTTGCATGCTATACCATTCAGTGTACGTGGGGAGAAGGAAAGGAGTAGCTGCAGAATATAGTCTTACAGTCACAGATAGGGTGTAGAGAAAGATCAGCTCAATATGTCCAAAGATGTGTGGGTTAGGTTGATTGGCCATGCTAAAATTGCCCCTTAGTGTCCTCGGATGCGTAGATTAGAGGGATTAGCGGGTAAAATATGTAGGGATATGGGGGTAGGGCCTGGGTGGGATTGTGGTTGGTGCAGACTCGATGGGCCAAATGGCCTCTTTCTGTACTGTCGGGTTTCTATGATTCTATGTGATAGGACCATTCAAAAGTCTAATGGCAGCAGGGAAGAAACTGTTCTTGAGTCGGTTGGTACGTAATCTCAGACTTTTGCATCTTTCTCCCGATGGAAGAAGGTGGAAGAGAGAATGTCCGGGGTGCGTGGGATCCTTAATTATGCTGGCTGCTTTTCCGAGGCAGCAGGAAGTGTAGACAGAGTCAATGGATGGGAAGCTGGTTTACTTGATGGACTGGGCTTCATTCACGACCCTTGGCAGTTTCTAGCGGTCTTGGGCAGAGCAGGAGCCATACCAAACTGTGATACAACCAGAAGGGGGGATTTCACAGTAACTTCATTGCAGTGTTAATATAAGCCTTACTTGTGACTAATAAATAAACTTTACTTTACTTTTACTTTACTTTCTATGGTGCATCTGTAAAAATTGATGAGAGTCGTAGTGGACATGCCAAATTTCCTGAGAAAGTACAGACTATTCACACTGCCAGGATCTTCCGGTCCCATCGATGGCGCATCCCCACCGGGGGTTTCCGGGCAGCGTGGGATGGATTCAGTAGGGGAATCCCATTGACACAGGTGGGACCAGAAGAAACACGCCATGGAGAGGGCAGAGAGTCTTGTTCAACATCCCTGTATCCACTCTGCCCAGCCTTGCCGGCATTTTATATCTTTCAATTAGATCCTTTCTCATGCTTCGAAATTCCAGTCAATACAGGCCTAGTCTTGAGAGGCAAGTTTTTTACGCAGAGGGTGGTGAATGTCTGGAACGCGCTGCCCGGGAGGTGGTGGGAGCGGGTACGATAGCGGCATTTAAGGGTTAACTAGATGAATATGAGAATAGGTTGGGAATGGAAGCATACGGACTCCGTAAGTGCATACGGTTTTAGTTTAGGCAAGCATCATGATCGGCGCAGGTTTGGAGGGCCGAAGGGCCTGTTCCTGTACTGTACTGTTCTTTGTTCTTTGTTCTAGTCAACTCAATCTATCCTCATAGCACAAACCTGCACTCCTTCGTGACAAGTAAAACTTTCTTAAATAAGGAGACCAAAACTGTGCACAATACTCCATATGTGATCTCACCAAAGCCCTGTACACCTGCAGTAATGATGTACAGATGCCGGCATTGGACTGGGGTAAGCACAGTAAGAAGTCCCACAACACCAGGTTAAAGTCCAACAGGTTTATTTGGTAACACAAGCTTTTGGAGCGACACTCCGAAAGCTTGCACTACCAAATAAACCTGTTGGACTTTAACCTGGTGTTGTGAGACTTTTTATTTATTAGTCACAAGTAGGGCTTACATTAACACTGCAATGAAGTTACTGTGAAAATTCCCCTAGTCGCCACACTCCTGCGCCTGATTGGGTCAATGCACCTAACCAGCACATCTTTCAGACTGTGGGAGGAAACTGGAGCACCCGGAGGAAACCCACGCAGACACGGAGTGAACGTGCAAACTCCACACAGACAGTGACCCAAGCCGGGAATCGAACCCGGGTCCCTGGCGCGGTGAGGCAGCAGTGCTAACCACTGTGCCGCTCCTACAATTCCACTGTGCCGCCCCCACAAAGGAGCGGCCCGGTAGCACAGTGGTTAGCACTGCTGCTTCACAGCTCCAGGGACCTGGGTTCGATTCCCGGCTTGGGACACTGTCTGTGTGGAGTTTGCACATTCTCCCCATGTCTGCGTGGGTTTCCTCCGGGTGCTCTGGTTTCCTCCCACAGTCCAAAGATGTGTGGGTTAGGTTGACTGGCCATGCTAAAATTGCCCCTTAGTGTCCTGAGATGCGTAGGTTAAAGGGATTAGCAGGTAAATGTGTAGGGATATGGGGGTAGGGCCTGGGTGGGATTGTGGTCGGTGCAGACTCGATGGGCCAGATGGCCTCTTTCTGCACTGTAGAGTTTCTATGATTCTATGAGACTTCTTACTGCACCTGCAGTAAGACATTTTTGCTCCAATCTTTGATCAAGTCTTCTTGCAATGAAGGCCAACATACCATCTGCCTTCCTAACTAACCCCATTGCTGTATCTGTATGCTTGCTTTCAGTGGCTGTTATATTCGAACACCCAGGTCCCTTTGTACACCAACACTTCCAAATCTATTGCTATTTAAACACTGCTGCACCATTCTGATGCTCCATCTGAAGTTGATAACTGTACATTTATCCACATTATGCTACCTCGCCACATACTTGCCCATTCACTCAACTTGTCTAAATCATCTTGAAGCCTCTTAACATCCTCGCCATCACTCACTTTCCCACCGGATTTCACATCATCAGCAAACTTGGAATTATTACTTTTACTTCAAGATGGCTCCGGAGTGAGGCGACTTCTTGCGAGTTGTGCCCAGCATACCCTCCAATTCTATATTTTACTCTTGTTCGATGCTTCTAAAACTTTATTCTCGCTCTTTTAAACTCTCTAACACTGCTCTAATGCAACCTCTCACAGATTTGGCAATCCTTAGAACCCTGGAGACACCTGACCTGAATCAGACCCGGACCAGCCGCCCAGAGCCGGGGCTTTCCCTCCCCAGGCACACACCACACAGTAAATCGTCGCCAAGGCTGGGGCCTGTACTCCCTCCGGCCTCCACCAACCCCGATGGCCAGTCCAGCGAGTCTGAAGCTAGGGCCTCCACTCCACTGTCCCCAATCCCTCTGACCCAGAGGGCTACGACCTCCTGCAGGCCCCCCCCCACTCCCCCCCACTCCCCCCCGCTCCCCCCCGCTCCCCCCCGCTCCCCCCCGCTCCACCCCACTCCCCCAACTCCCCCCAGCTCCCCCCACACTCCCTCCCGCTCCCCCCGCTCCCCCCCGCTCCCTCCCACTCCCCCCCGCTCCCCCCCGCTCCCCCCCCGCTCCCCCCTACTCCCCCCCACTCCCCCCCACTCCCCCCAACTCCCCCCAGCTCCCCCCACACTCCCTCCCGCTCCCCCCCGCTCCCCCCCGCTCCCCCCCGCTCCCCCCCGCTCCCCCCCACTCCCCCCCACTCCCCCCCACTCCCCACTTCTACAATCACCTCACACTCCTAACTATCAACTCCCACAGCCTACAAATCACTGACACTGCTCTTTTAAGGCAGGTCTAGAGATCCTCCGACTTCCGAAGGAAGACCCCGACCTGGCAGTGACCCTGAGGACCGCAACACGTGGACCCGCCCATCGACTCAACCGCGACCTCAGAGACCCCATCCATTTCCCGGCCTTCGACCCGTCCACACCGGAGTGTGATCTGCACATCCACCAACCTCCGAAGACAAATCGCAGCCTGACAGGGACCCAGATCGCCCGACTGCGCAGACCCATCTACCGATGCAGGAACCACAAGCAAGGCAATAAGTCCTCCATCCACACACTGACCAGAGCAAAGAACCTCATTGGACACACCTAAACCCTTAACACCGCAAACCACTCTCACCGTCTCCCAGGCCTGAAAAGTAGCAGTCACTCCAGGAAGCGTGGGAAATGCGCAGGCCTGCAGGAGAGAGTGAAACACCCTGTCCCAAGGCCCCCCTCCCCAGCTTACTCCTGGCAAACGTCCAATCTGAGGGACTGCTGTGTGCTCAGTTTCACGGAGACGTGGCTCACTCCTGCTTCACCGGACAGTGCCCCACAACCAGAGGGCCTCTCAATCTATTGAATGGACCGTACAGCAGCCTCAGGCAAGGCAAGGGGAGGTGGGGTCTGCTTCCTAATCAACACCTCGTGGTGCCTAGACGTAGCAACACTGGCAAGTTTCAGCTCCCCGGGCCTAGAATACCTGATGCTAAAATGCCACCCCAACTACCTTCTGCGGGAGTTCACCTCTGTTATCCTGAAGGCAGTTTACATCCCACCCCATGCAGACGTGAGGATTGCACTAGAAAAAATATACACCACCACAAATAGACTTGAGACGAAACTTCCCAAGGCCTTGTTCATCGTGGCCGGGGCCTTTAATTGGGCCAAGATCAAGAGCGTCCGACCAAGATACCACCAACATGTCTCTTGTTCCACCAGAAGCCCAAACATCCTAGACCACTGCGACACAAATATCAAACATGCCGACCGCTCTATCGCCTGCCCACACTTTGGCAAATCAGACCACAAGGCTGTACTCCTGCTCCCGGCTTACAAGCAAAAACTGAAGTGGGAAAATCCATCAAAGAAAGTCGTGCAATGTCGGTCTGAGGAATCGGATGATCTCCTACGGGACTGCTTGGAGTCAGTGGATTGGCCAGTATTAAAAAACTCTGCAACCAGCCTGAACCAGTACGCCACTACAGTAACTGACTTCATCAGTCAGTGTGTAGAAGACTGTGTGCCAAAGAAGCAAATCCGTGTGTTTCCCAGCTGGAAACCATGGATGAACAGGGATATCCACTGCTTGCTGAAGTCCAGGTCTGAGGCGACCCTGACCTATACAAGAAATGATGTGGAGATGCCGACGTGGGACTGGGATAAACACAGTAAGAAGTCTCACAACACCAGGTTAAAGTCCAACAGATTTATTTGGTGGTACAAGCCACTAGCTTTCGGAGCAGTGAGCACTCCGAAAGCTAGTGGCTTTTGCTACCAAATAAACCTGTTGGACTTTAACCTGGTGTTGTGAGACTTCTTACTATACAAGAAAGCCAGGTGTGATCTACGGTGATCCATCAAAGATGCTAAAAGACAGTACTGGACCAAGCTAGAGTCCCAGGCTGGCCACACAGACCCCCGCCGACAATGGCAAGATCTGCAAGACATAACAGGCTACAAGATGAAGGCAGGTAGAATCACCGGCTCCAACGCACCCCTCCCTGATGAGCTCAATACATTCTACGCCCGTTTTGAGCAAGAGGTCAGCAAGGCCACGCCCTCCACCTTGGAAGCCTCAGCCAAACCAATATCCGAGGTCACCATCGCAGACGTCAGAGCAGCTTTCTCGAAGGTCAACCCACGGAAAGCGACTGGCCCAGATGGGATACCCGGACGTGCACTCAGATCCTGCACGGATCAGCTGGCAGGGGCATTCACAGACATCTTCAATCTCTCTTTACAACAATCTGAGGTCCTTATCTGCTTCAAGAAGACGACCATCATCCCGGAACCAAAGAAAAACCAAGCAGCGTGCCTTAATGACTATCGGCCGGTGGCTCTGACATCCATCATTATGAAGTGCTTCAAAAGGTTGTCATGGCACGAATCAATTCCAGCCTCCCGGACTACCTGGATCCACGACAGTTTGCCGACCGCCGCAACAGGTCCACAACAGGCGCCATCTCCCTGGCCCTGCACGCAACCCTGGAACGCCGAGATAACAAGGACACTTATGTCAGACTCCTATTTATTGACTACAGCTCAGCCTTCAACACCATTTTTCCCACAAAACTCATCTCCAAACTCTGTGGCCTTTGGCTCCTCCCTCTGCGACTGGATCCTGAACTTCCTAACCCATAGACCACAATCAGTAAGGATAGGCAATAACACCTCCTCCACGATCATCCTCAACACCAGTGCCCCACAAGGCTATGTTCTCAGCCCCCTACTATACTCCTTATACACCTATGACTGTGCGGCCAAATTCCCCTCCAACTCAATTTTCAAGTTTGCTGACGACACCACCGTAGTGGGTCAGATCTCAAACAATGACGAGACAGAGTATGGGAATGAGATAGAGAATCTGGTGAGCTGGTGCGGCAACAATAATCTCTTCCTCAATGTTAAAACGAAGGAGATAGTTATCGAATCCAGGAAGTATAGTGGAGAACATGCCCCTGTCTGCATCAAAAGGGATGATGTGGAAATGGTTGAGATCTTCAAGTCTCTAGCTGTCCAGATCACCTTCAGACAACCTGTCCTGGTCCCTCCAAGCTGACGTTATTGTTAAGAAAGCTCACCAACGCCTCTACTTTCTCAGGAGGCTAAGGAAATTTGGCATGTCAGCTACGACTCTCACCAGCTTTTATAGATGCACTATAAAAAGTATAATTTGCGGATGTATCACAGTTTGGTCTGGTTCCTGCTCTGACCAGAAACTATGGAGTGTTGTGAATGATGCCCAGTCCATCACGCAAACAAGCCTCTCATTCATTGACTCTGTCTACACTTCCCGCTGCCTCGGAGTAGCAGCCGGCATAATCAAGGACCCCACGCACCCCGGACATTCTCTCTTCCAACTTCACCTGTCGAGAAAAAGAAACAAAAGTCTGAGCTCACGTACCAACCGACTCCAGAACAACTTCTTCCCGCTGCTGTCAGACTTTTGAATGGACCGACCTCGCATTAAGTTGATCTTTCTCTAGCTATGGCTGTAACCCTACATTCTTCACTCTCTCCTTTCTGTCTCTATGAACGGTCTGCTTTGTATAGCGCGCAAGAAACAATACTTTTCACTGTATCCCAATACATTTGACAATAATAAATCAAATCAAATCAAAGATGTCCTGACAATGCCCTGGGCCACAGAATCTGGGATATCCACCTACGCACATCTCCCCATCCAAGTGCCTTTCTAATGAGTCTCACTCCCTCCCTTCTCACACAGTGGCCAATCGGCCAACCATTGCCCCTCTCAATTCCAACCGACAGAAGCACCTCGACCGTTCAGAGCCTCATGGGATCACATTACTATCCCCACCCCCACCCCCACCCCCACCCAACCCTGGCCATACTCCCACCCCAAAGGTGAGGACTGAGTGTATTTAAAAATATTCGCAGACGACCTGATTCAGGGAAGGTTAGCTGGGTTTAGACCGTCGTAAGACTGGTTAATTTTACCCTACTGATGAGAGAAGTGTTGTTGCAATCGTAATCCTGCTCAGTATGAAAGGAACCGCAGATTCAGACATTTGGTGCATGTGCTTAGCTGAGGAGCCAATGGAGTGAAGCTACCATCTGTGGGATTACGACTGAACGCCTCGAAGTCAGAATCCCACCTAAACGTAACGATACCCCAGTGCCACGGATCACTGGTTGGGGCGGCACAGTGGCACAGTGGTTAGCACTGCTGCCTCACAGCGCCAGGGACCCGGGTTCAATTCCAGCCCTGGGTCATTGTCTGTGTGGAGTCTGTACGTTCTGGTCGCCTCATTACAGGAAGGATGTGGAAAAGATTGAAAGGGTGCAGAGGAGATTTACAAGGATGTTGCCTGGATTGGGTGGCATGCCTTATGAGGATAGGCTGAGGGAGCTCGGTCTTTTCTCCTTGGAGAGACGTAGGATGAGAGGAGACCTAATTGAGGTATATAAGATGTTGAGAGGCATAGATCGGGTGGACTCTCAGAGGCTTTTTCCCAGGGTGGAAACGGCTGCTACGAGAGGACACAGGTTTAAGGTGCTGGGGGGTAGGTACAGGGGAGATGTTAGGGGGAAGTTTTTCACACAGAGGGTGGTGGGCGAGTGGAATTGGCTGCCGTCAGTGGTGGTGGAGGCAAACTCAATAGGGTCTTTTAAGAGACTCCTGGATGAGTACATGGGACTTAATAGGATGGAGGGTTATAGGTAGGCCTAAAAGGTAGGGATATGTTCGGCACTACTTGTGGGGCCGAAGGGCCTGTTTTGTGCTGTAGTTTTTCTATGTTTCTTTCTATGTTCTCCCTGTGTCTGCGTGGGTTTCCTTCGGTTGCTCCGGTTTCCTCCTACAGTCCAAGAATGTGCGGGTTAGGTTGATTGGCCATGCTAAATTGACCCTAGTCAGGGGGATTAGCAGGGTAAAGATGTGGGGTGACTGGAATAGGGCCTGGATGGGATTGTTGTCGGTGCAGAATCGATGGGCCGAATGGGATTCTATGATTCTATGACCTGTGTTCCAATCTCATGGGATGCTGCCACCCATCACGTCCTGAAATAGGTGCTTCTACCTTCCCACCTTGCATTAGGGGAACCAGGTCTGACACCTCTCTGACATGAAGAAGTGGGTGTGAGTCTTGGTGTTCAATACTTGGGGCTCAGCACCCATTGGGTGCCAATCAGTGGCAGACTCAAGCATTGCAGGAGTAACTAAATTGGCACATTTGACATGTTGAGGCAGAGTCAGGGAGCTGCTCAGGCCTTCCTCGCGTGGTAGGTGGGGTACGCCTGGTTCATGTTGAGACAGCAATTTGCAGCCACCTTCATCCTTAGATGGCCTCCCGCCGTCATGGGCTGCGGACTAAACAAACCTCCCACCTTGAACAGCTGGGCACCCAGACTCTATCTGCCGATGGCCTGGCCTCCATAGCCAGAGGCTTTTCCCTTCCACACCACCCATGCCCTGAGGATGCCCTTTGCAGCCTGAAGATTGGGCGTCCCTTTGGATTGCACCATCCTCCCCGCTGAGTGAGGGTCTCCTGCCCTCATGTTGCTGATCAACATCCCTTGTCAAAGTCCCTCCCGCACCCCCCCCCACTCTGCCCATGCAGCCTGGCATTTCACAAGACTCCACCCAGGGTCCTCACAGTCACCCCCCCCTCTGTGCTGACCCTGTCATTGCACCCACTTACAGCTGCCACTCTAGAAGGGTAATCCCTTTGTGGAGAAATGGCCACATGCTCAGCAAGAAGCGAAACCATACCCACCAGTCGCTGGGCCCCTTCAGACCTAGAAGACCAAAGCAGTGAAGTGTCTGTGAGCTACCCTCCAGCGCCCCCCTCCCCTCTCCCGAAATGCTGAGACACAAACCCCAGCCACCCCCTCCTCCCGCCCCACACACCCCACACACCCCACACACCCAGGTTGCACTTATCTGGGCCCCCCACCTCCACTCCACTGCCCCCTCTTCAGTTTACACCCTGGAGGGTGATGGTGACTGAAGCAGTTACCTCCAATATCCCAGCCGGAGGCGATGTCACCAGGTCTTCGTTTTTATACAGCTGTTGAATATTTAGTGGGAGGTCCTGGCGGGAGGACTCGCTGACGACCCTATGATATATTTAAATGTGCTTCCCGACCTTCCTGGGCTGGAACCTCATTGGCGAGGAAAACCGGAAAACTCGATCTCACTGGCACTCCTGTCACCGCTCACGCCGGCTCAAAATCCTACCCATAGAGCTTTACAGCACAGAAAGAGGCCCTTCGGCCCATCATGTCCATGCCAACCACCAAGTATGTATCTATTCTAATGCCATTTTCCAGCACTTGCTCTGTAGCCGTGTGTGCTGTGGCATTTCAATTTCTCATCTAAATGCTTCTTAAATGTTGTGGGGGTCCCTACCTCTATCACCCTTTCAGGCAGCGAGTCCCAGAATCCCACCACCCTCCGGGTGAAAATGATTTTTCTCAAATCCCCTCGAAGCTCCTGCCCCTTACCTCAGAAACATAGAAAATAGATGCAGGAGGAGGCCATTCGGCCCTTCGAGCTGCACCAATCAATATGATCCTGGCTGATCATGCACTTTCAGTATCCCACTCCCGCCTTCTCTCCATACCCCTTGATCTCTTTTGCTGCAAGGGCCACGTCCAGCTCCCTCTTGAACATATCTGTCGAACTGGCCCCAACAGCTTTCCGTGGTGGAGAATTCCACAGGTTCACAACTCCAAGTGAAGAAGTTCTTCCTCATCTCAGTCCTGAACGGGCTTACCCCTTATTCTTAGACTGTGACTCCTAGTTCTGCACTTCCCCAACATCGGGAACATTCTTCCCACATGAGATCCCTTCTCATTGTTCTCAATTGGACAGAGTGGATAGTCAGATCTCTTTCCTAGGGTAGAAAAGTCAAGTACCGGGGGCATAGGTTTAAGGTGCATGAGGAAAAGTTTAGGGGAGATGTGGGAGGCAGGTTTTTTACACAGAGGGTGGTGAATGTCTGGAACGCACTGCCCGGGGAGGTGGTGGGAGCAGGTACGATAGCGGCATTTAAGGGGCAACTAGACGAATACATGAATAGGATGGGAATGGAAGGATGCAGACTCCGTAAGCGCATATGGTTTTAGTTTAGGCAGGCGTCATGATTGGCGCAGGCTTGGAGGGCCGAAGGGTCTGTTCCTGTGCTATACTGTTCTTTGTTCTTTGTCCTAATTCCGGTCAGTACAAGCCCAGTCGATCCAGTCTCTCTTCATACCAGTCATTCTTACTCTTACCTTAAATCTATGCTCCCTGGTTATCAACTCCTCTTCTAAGGGAAAATGTTTCTGTCTATCCACCCAATCTATGCCCCTCAGAATGTAATACTCCTCAATCAGGTCTCCCCTCAGCCTTCTCTGCTCGAAGGAATTGCCTCCAGCACCAGAAAACACGCTGCTGGGGGAGAGGGTAGGGGGGAGAGGCCGGTGGGGGAGGTGTGGTGGGTGGGGGATTTTGGGAGGAGTGGGGGCAGAGGCAGGAAAAAAATTCCGACCCGTATCTATTATTCCAGTGTCACTTGTGACGATCAGAATAATCTCCAAATTACTCGCTTCCTCCTGAACTCACTGACTGTGGAACCTCAACTGTTAAAGTACGTTGTGAGAGAGAGAGAGAGAGAGCAGAGTGTTAAAAACAGTGCAGGAAACTCCAGCAAAGTCCATCGTGAGAGAGAAAGTTCTCCAACAGCTGAGCCTCCACTTCTGAGGGGAAAAAAAACAAGGTTTGACTGATGCAGGAAAGCGATTGACTGGTGAGTATTTTCTCTTCTCTTAATGTGCACCATGACTCAATTGGTTAAATACAGCAGGGGCTCTGGAGCAGGGCGGCAAGCTGGTTAGTGCTGCTGCCTCACAGCATCAGGGACCCGGGTTCGATTCCAGCTTCGGGTTTCTGTCTGCGTGGAGTTTGCAGACAGAGTCTCCCCAGGTGTGTTATAGTGCGTGTGCATGCACATGCGTGTGTGTGCCCTGTGATGGACTGGCATCCCGCTCTGAGTGTATCCGGCCGAGGGCCCAGTGCCCGCCGGGATAGGTTCTGACTGCACTGAATTGGAGGAAGGGGTTAAGTGAAAGGGAAGTGGATTCTGAAGCAGGGATCTGCTGCCCCCTGGTGTATGGCAGGAGGTTACAAGGGGCCTGGCAATACCGATCAGAAAGATGCAGCAGTGACCCTGCCAAGGTCACCATCCTAACAGCCATTTTCCCTTCACTTCAGGTTTCACTGATTCTAAAATGCAACTGTTCACCTGATACTTATTTCCTTCTTTCAACTACCTTCTCCTCAGCCTGGACACTCAAGTATCATGGGTCACACCTGGAGCTGGGAACGAGCTGTTGGAAAGGATTCAGGGAGATGCACCATTTCCCATCGAGGGATGAGAGGGTTACAGTTCTCAAAACACAAAGCGTTTCATCATCAGTGACCTGCAGATTTAGGAACGGGTTTAAACAACATGAATGACTGACTCCTAATGAATTAGTTAAGTTTATTTATTAGTCACAAGTAAGGCTTACATTAACACTGCAATGAAGTTACTGTGAAATTCCCCTTATTGCTGCCTTGGATCATTTCCAACACTTTATAGGAGTTTACAAAATTATGAGAGGCAAGGATAGTATGGATAGTCAGAGTCTTTTCCAGGGTAGAAATGTCAATTACTAGGGGACATTGGGATGGTACGATGGCACAGTGGTTAGCACTGCTGCCTCACAGCGCCAGGGGCTCAGGTTCGATTCCTGGCTTGGGTCACCGTCTGTGTGGAATCTGCACGTTCTCCCCGTGTCTGCGTGGGTTTCCTCCGGGTGCTCCGGTTTCCTCCCACATTCCAAAGATGTGTAGTTTAGGTTGATTGGCTATGCTAAATTGCCCCTTAGCGTCAAGAGGATTAGCAGGGTAAATATGTGGGGTTATGGAGATAGGGCCTGGGTGGGATTGTTGTTGGTGCAGGTTTGATGGGCTGAATGGCCTTTTGGATTCTATTGGTTTAAGGTAAAAGGGGGAAAGTTTAAAGGAGATGTGAGAGGCAGGTTTTTTTTACCCCAAGGGTGGTAAGTGCCTGGAAGGTGGTAGAAGCAGATACAAGAGCAACATTTAAGAGGCATAGAACATAGAACAGTACAGCACAGAACAGGCCCTTCAGCCCACGATGTTGTGCCGAGCTTTATTTGAAACCAAGATCAAGCTATCCCACTCCCTATCATCCTGGTGTGCTCCATGTGCCTATCCAATAACCGCTTAAATGTTCCTAAAGTGTCTGACTCCACTATCACTGCAGGCAGTCTATTCCACACCCCAACCACTCTCTGCGTAAAGAACCTACCTCTGATATCCTTCCTATATCTCCCACCATGAACCCTATAGTTATGCCCCCTTGTAATAGCTCCATCCACCCGAGGAAATAGTCTTTGAACGTTCACTCTATCTATCCCCTTCATCATTTTATAAACCTCTATTAAGTCTCCCCTCAGCCTCCTCCGCTCCAGAGAGAACAGCCCTAGCTCCCTCAACCTTTCCTCATAAGACCTACCCTCCAAACCAGGCAGCATCCCGGTAAATCTCCTCTGCACTCTCTCCAATGCTTCCACATCCTTCTTATAGTGAGGTGACCAGAACTGCACGCAATATTCCAAATGTGGTCTCACCAAGGTCCTGTACAGTTGCAGCATAACCCCACGGCTCTTAAACTCCAACCCTCTGTTAATAAAAGCTAACACACTATAGGCCTTCTTCACAGCTCTATCCACTTGAGTGGCGACCTTGAGAGATCTGTGGATATGGACCCCAAGATCTCTCTGTTCCTCCACCGTCTTCAGAACCCTACCTTTGACCCTGTAATCCACATTTAAATTAGTCCGACCAAAATGAATCACCTCACATTTATCAGGGTTAAACTCCATTTGCCATTTTTCAGCCCAGCTTTGCATCCTATCTATGTCTCTTTGCAGCCAACAACAGCCCTCCACCTCATCCACTACTCCACCAATCTTGGTGTCATCAGCAAATTTACTGATCCACCCTTCAGCCCTCTCCTCTAAGTCTTTATTAAAAATCACAAAGAGCAGAGGACCAAGCACTGATCCCTGTGGCACTCCGCTAGCAACCTGCCTCCAGTCCGAAGATTTTCCATCCACCACCACCTTCTGTCTTCGATCAGATAGCCAGTTACCTATCCAATCGGCCAACTTTCCCTCTATCCCACACCTCCTTACTTTCATCATAAGCCGACCATGGGAGACCTTATCAAACGCCTTACTAAAATCCATGTATATGACATCAACTGCCCGACCTTCATCAACACATTTAGTTACCTCCTCAAAAAATTCTATCAAATTTGTGAGGCACGACTTGCCCTTCACGAATCCGTGCTGACTATCCCGGATTAATCCGCATCTTTCTAAATGGTCGTAAATCCCGTCCCTAAGGACCTTTTCCATCAATTTACCAACCACCGAAGTAAGACTAACCGGTCTATAATTACCAGGGTCATTTCTATTCCCTTTCTTAAACAGAGGAACAACATTCGCCACTCTCCAGTCCTCTGACACCATCCCCGTGGACAGTGAGGACCCAAAGATCAAAGCCAAAGGCTCTGCTATCTCATCCCTTGCCTCCCAAAGAATCCTAGGATATATTTCTTCAGGCCCAGGGGACTTATCGACCTTCAGTTTATTCAAAACTGCCAGTACATCCTCCTTCCGAACAACTATTTCCTCCAGCTTATTAGCCTGTAACACCTTCTCTTCCTCAAAAACATGGCCCCTCTCCTTGGTGAGCACTGAAGAAAAGTATTCATTCATCACCTCTCCAATCTCTACTGACTCCATACACAAGTTCCCACTACTATCCTTGACCGACCCTAACCTCACCCTGGTCATTCTTTTATTCCTCACATAAGAGTAAAAAGCCTTGGGGTTTTCCTTGATCCGACCCGCCAAGGACTTCTCATGCCCCCTCCCAGCTCTCCTAAGCCCCTTTTTCAGCTCATTCCTTGCTAACTTGTAACTCTCAATCGAACCATTTGAACCTTGTTTCCTCATCCCTACATAAGCTTCCCTCTTCCTTTTCACAAGACATTCACCTCTTTCGTGAACCATGGTTCCCTCACTCGGCCATTTCCTCCCTGCCTGACAGGGACATACCTATCAAGGACACCCAGTATTTGTTCCTTGAAAATGTTCCACTTTTCATTAGTGCCTTTCCCTGACAGTTTCTGTTCCCATCTTATGCCCCCTAATTCTTGCCTAATCGCATCATAATTACCTCTCCCCCAATTGTAAACCTTGCCCTGCCGTACGGCCCTATCCCTCTCCATTGCAATAACAAAAGACACCGAATTGTGGTCACTATCTCCAAAGTGCTCTCCCACAACCAAATCTAACACTTGGCCCGGTTCATTTCCCAGTACCAAATCCAATGTGGCCTCACCTCTTGTTGGCCTATCCACATATTGTGTCAGGAAACCCTCCTGCACACACTGCACAAAAACTGCCCCATCCGAACTATTTGACCTACAAAGGTTCCAATCAATACTTGGAAAGTTAAAGTCCCCCGTGACAACTACCCTGTGACCCCCACACATATCCATAATCTGCTTAGCAATTTCTTCCTCCACATCTCTATTACTATTTGGGGGGCTATAGTAAACTCCTAACAACGTGACCACTCCTTTCCTATTTCTAACTTCAGCCCATATTACCTCAGTGTGCAGATCCCCCTTGAAGTGCCTTTCCGCAGCCGTTAGACTATCCTTGATTAACAATGCCACTCCTCCACCTCTTTTACCAGCTTCCCTACACTTACTGAAACATCTATACCCCGGAATGTCCAACAACCATTCCTGTCCTTGTTCTACCCACGTCTCCGTAATGGCCACAACATCGTAGTCTCAAGTACCAATCCACGCCCCAAGTTCACCTACTTTGTTCCGGATGCTCCTTGCATTGAAATAGACACACTTCAACCCAACTTCCTGTCTACCAGTACCCACCCTTGGCCTTGATACCTTCCCCAATACCTCACCACCCTCAACACTGACTTCCGGACTACAACTCTTTTTCCCACTCCCCTGACAAATTAGTTTAAACACCCCTGAAGAGCCGTAGCAAATTTCCCTCCCAGGATATTGGTGCCCCTCTGGTTCAGGTCCTGTTTGTACAGGTCCCACCTTCCCCAGAATGTGTTCCAATTATCCACGTGTCTGAAACTCTCCCTCCTACACCATCCCTGCAACCACATGTTTAACTGCACTCTCTCCCTGTTCCTCAACTTGCTATCACGTGGCACCGGTAACGTACCAGAGATGACCACATGTTTTGTCTTGGCTCTCAGCTTCCAGCCCAGCTCCCGAAATTCCTGTCTTAAATCCCCGTCCCTTCTCTTACCTATGTCGTTGGTACCAATGTGTACCACGACTTGTGACTGTTTCCCCTCCCCCTTCAGAATCCAGAAAACACGGTCTAAGACGTCACGGACCTTGACATCCGGTAGGCAACATACCATCAGTGAGTCTCTTTTGCTGCCACAGAACCTCCTATCTATCCCTCTAACTAACAAGTCTCCAATAACTATTGCCCTCCCACTCTCCCCCTTACCCTCCCGAGCCACAGGGACGGACTCAGTGCTGGAGATCTGCTCACTGCGGCTCACCACTGGTATGTCGTCCCCCTCAACCGTATCCAAAGCGGAATACTTGTTGCTAAGGGGAACGACCACAAGGGATCCCTGCACTGATTGCTTCCTCCCAGCCCTCTCACCGTCACCCATCTATTTTCATTCCTCGGAGTAACTGTATTCCTAAAGCTTGTGTCTATGGCCACCTCTGCATCCCTAATGATCCTAAGTTCATCCAACTCCAGCTCCAGTTCCCTAACACGGTTTTGGAGGAGCTGCAGATGGGTGCACTTCCCACAGGTGTAATCAGCAGGGACACTGACGGCGTCCCTCACCTCAAACATACTGCAAGAGGAACATAGCACTGCCTGCACACCCATCCCCTCTAGATACCTTGCCAGTACCAGGTAGAAACAGCAAAAATGAATTAAACTCACCCCTGCTCGCCCTTTCCCCCGAAGCCCTGTGAGCCAAAGCCCTTATAGCTTTCACTCAGCTTCCCACTCACTCCGCAGCCCATTCCCGACGCTGCCCGCTGTATAGAGTGACTTTTGTACTAAAAAACACAATCTCCCAGAATCCCCTGCAGCCTACTCCCACTTCCTCAGAGTTTAAACCCTTGAAAAAAGCCCGCGAAAAAAAACGGATTAAATAAATAAATCACAGCACTTTACTCACCCTCAGTACTCCTCCTGCGTATATATAATAAGCAAGGAATAGAGGGATATGGACCGTGTAGAGGCAAAAGGTCTTTAGTTTAGAAAGGCGTAATGCAGTGGTTCCCAAACGTTTTTCACTGGGCCGCACTTGCGGAATAAAAATTTGCTCGCGCCACACCGAATTTTTTATTGATAAGAAATACATTCAAAAACAAAAAAAAACAACTCCTAGCAGTGCTTGATTCATAACATAGAACACAACTACTTTATCATATGACCATGGGACATCCAGAAAGTATAAAACAATGCATCACTTTATTGCTCTCATTTTGGAAAAATATCTAATCCATGTTTAAATGTTTCTTTGATTGTCCTTGAATCTTCCCGCCACACTTGCCATCCTCTCTCGCCGCACCCTTTGGGAACCACTGGTGTAATGTATCAGCGCAGGCTTGGTGGGCCCAAGGGCCTGTTCCTGTGCTGTACTGTACATTGTTCGATAGAATCTATAACCTTGACACCATTCTGGAATCTAGATGTTGTTGTTTGGATTCCCAGCTACAAAGTTCTTATAAAACCTTTCTTGGGGAGGGAAGCGATGGGATTGTTGTATTTTTCAGGACCCCATTTACGTATCCAAGCAGGCAAATTGCTGCGGATGCTGGAAAAAGTCTTTTTGTTTCAGGGATCCATGGGAATGTTAGAACATGGGAGGTTAAGCTCAGAAAAAATGGATGAGAATCCCTCAGATACAGGAACTTCCTTCAGACTGCTGATCACAGAGTTCTTTCTGCGCACCTTTCGGAAGGAGAAACGCGAGTGTGTCCCACCCTGCAGCTGGAGCAGATTTTGCAACATTTCTCCAGTCAGGACACCTCCCTCGAATTCTCTCTCACCTTCTAAAACTTCGATCCTGAAGGACATCCTGATCACGCAAACCAACCTCCCATCCATTGACTCTGTCTACACTTCCCGCTGCCTCGGAAAAGCAGGACCCCACACACTCCAGACATTCTTTCTTCCACCTTCTTCCGTCAGGAAAAAAATAGAAAAATCTGAGATCATGTACCAACCGACTCAAAAACAGCTTCTTCCCCGCTGCCATCAGACTTATGAATGGACCTACATTATATTAAGTTGATCTTTCTCTACAGCCTAGCTATGACTGT
This sequence comes from Mustelus asterias, assembly GCF_964213995.1. Lineage (NCBI taxonomy): Eukaryota > Metazoa > Chordata > Chondrichthyes > Carcharhiniformes > Triakidae > Mustelus > Mustelus asterias. Next base: position 29,526,218 of record NC_135821.1, on the reverse strand, counting down.
AACACTACGTCCTGCACCTTCTCCTTTCCTTCTCCCCTATGTCCTCTATGAACGGTATGCTTTGTCTTTATAGCGCGCAAGAAACAATACGTCTCACTGTATCCCAATATATTTGACAATAATAAATCAAATCAAATCAAACAAGCCAATGTTCTTGCTAGTCCCAGTCAGGGTGCTGACAATGTCCAGTCCAAGTCAGTCATTCTCAGCTGCATTGGCTGGACAATCCAGACATGGCTGACATCAAACTAAGTGCGAGGTCCAGTCTCCCAGTGGAATCAGGAAAAAGACACAAAGCTACACAACATCTTCAACAGCCCCACAGACAGGTGCGATGTGCAGATACACCAGGAGGAAGCCAGACAGTTCTGTCCGTACCAGCAGACACTTCCTGTCTGCATCCCAAGTGTGCACATCCGTCGATGTCAAACCAGTGTTTTTTTGATCATCAAATGTCACTGACAAGGAGATCGGGGGCTTGGCCCAAGGGATATAGAAATTGAATGGGAAACTGCGGATGCAGAAACCACAGTGGAACTCAGAAAGGGTTACTAAGGTTGAGTCGCACTGAAACAGCACTTTGAACCTCCGTACACAGCAGGGAAATGTCCAATGTGAACATTTTTTTATTTTGTTTTATTTATATTGAAAAATAGGTGGGACAGTAAGTTGCAATAAGGAAATAAGAACCTTACAAATGGATATCGATAGGTTAGGAGAGTGGGCCAAAATGTGGCAGATGGAGTTGTAGTGGGGAAAATTACAGAAATGGTTACCTGACACACAAAATGGTTGCCTGGCACACAAAATGGTTACCTGGGAAGAGACATTAACAGGCACTGGCTTTTAGCACAGACAGTCACTTAAAGTTAAAACATGCAGTAACCGAAATGCTGCAGGAAGCTAGTTAGAGCTTAAGGCACTTTAGAGATAAGGGCAGACCCAGGACAATAAGGTCAGCCATAGATGGGAACATAAATATATAAATGCAACAAATACCAATCACTGAATGTATAGACTGAAACCAGTCATTGATAGAGGAAATGTATCCATTCTATGAACAGTGCTATGTTAACTGCCCATGTCTGTACCTGTCTGATTGTAACGATGTGTTAACTATCGATCACCGTGATCTGTCTACTCAACTATAACGATGTGTTAAATGGCTAATATCCGGACTACCTATTGTCTGAAAGGTATAAAAATGATCAACTGCGATTGTATGATTGAGAAGGTAGCTGCCAAATACTGCGGAGTACCAGAGCTTTCTCCCAGAAGCTTCGTGTCCAAAATAAAACCGTATTGTTTAACCTCCAGTCTGACTCCGGTGGTAAATCTCCCACAACAGTTGGCGTAGTCGGCAAGGATCTTATTACTGGAAAGTTTCGATCAATTGGCCATGATTGGAAAGCTGGGGTAGAGATCACTGAATCTGTGGGAGTCAGACAAGGTCAAGAATACAGTTTGAAAGGGGTTAAACTTAAGGGGTATTTGTAGTAATAAGTATTGATTGTATATGGTATAGTGATAAGTACTAACTGCTGCTAGTGATAAGTAACTGTTAGTTGTGCTGACCGACTAGAGGACAAGGAAGTGCCTGTCTCAAACACCCAGCCCTAGACCGGTTGTTAAGAGGGGAAATCCCCCACGTGAAGGTCAGGAACCTGAAGTGGGCGTAGAGGCACCAAGGGCACTTAGGACTGTGAAGCACAAGTGGCAGAGGTCGGTTAACATTAAACTCTGTAGTGGTGAACAAATGCAGAGTTGCCATCTGTTTGCATGAAAGTTTGTATAGTTGGGTACTGGACAGTCAATGTTGTAAAAGCGGGGCGGGAAAGGAGCTGATCAACTCTGAGCTAGAGCCGGACTCCGGTGGAGAAGCACATTGCTGAGGTGGTAATAGTGGAAACCGTGAGTATAAATTGAAACCCTGAGACGGCAGTGAAACACGGTGCTAGAGTAGTAATAGTGGCCGGGGATAGTGAAGTCCCTACGGTAGACAGCTCACTTTACTAGGGAGTAATTGTGGCCGTACGGTGTTGAAACATGTTGCCAAGGCGGCAATAGTGACCGGGGGTAGTGAAGTCTGCGAAATGGCAGATAAAGAAGTTAAGAGGGGATCTGCAGGATCTCTTATTGAAGTGTACATGATAGACAGGCAAGCGTTAATAAAGAGAATGCAAAAGGATGGCTGGGATACTTCTCAGACCTTAGAGCAGCAGAGAAAGTGGATAGATGGTAAAAGAGAAACAAGACAAAGAAGATAGGGGTATTATTAGTACATCAGTTAGCTGGACTGATTGAGCAAGTAGTCGCCTCTACTAAAAAGTGGAGTGAAGATAAAGAAAAGATTAGAGAGTTAGAATCCCGAGTGAGGGAACTGGAGAAATGAAACCAAGTGTTAGAAGAGAATCGATGGAGAGAGGAAACTATTCCTCTACCTCCTTATGAGTCCACACAACAGGGACCAACCGCTCCTCCAGAGGAGTGGGATGTGCTAGAACACAACTTAGCACCAGTAACCCGAGGGGGAACAGATGCGCAGCCAAAAGTGAATTATAAACCCTTCACCCCTGGTGAGAGACAGTAGATAATGGCTTCCCTGGGTAAATTACAACCTAGAAGCGCAAACACTAAATTCTGGGAAGAATTAGACACAATTTGGGTAGGACATCAATTACACCTGAGAGACGGACACCAACTGGTCAGGGCAGCCTGTCCAGTGGATAAGTGGAGGCAGGTAGCAGGTGGACCCACCACTCCTCCAGCACAGGATTATAGTGGGGGACGGTGGACACACGTAGTCGCCCTAACAGCAGAAATAGATGCCCAACAGGCACCCTTCACCTCGTTTAAGGCAGAAATTCAAGAGTATTAGGGAATGCTCCTACTAACTGGAGCAGAATTACCACAACCAAACAGCTAAAAGGGGAAGGAGCTTCTGAATACAAGGAACGGTTGCTCCAGGTATATTACAGAGACTTGGTTATCTCAGGGACAGGACTGGATACTTCAAGTGCTGGGTTTCAGATGTTTCAGGAGGGACAGGGAAGGAGGCAAAAGAGGTGGGGGAGTGGCACTGTTGATCAGGGATAGTGTCACGGCTGTAGAAAAGATGGATGCTACAGAGGGATTGTCTATGGAATCTCTGTGGGTGGAGGTTCGCAACAGGAAGGGGTCAATAACTTTACTGGGTGTTTTCTATAGGCTGCCCAATAGTAGCAGGGATGTGGAGGAGCAGATTGGGAAGCAGATCCTGGAGAGATGTGATAATCACAGTAAGAAGTCTCACAACACCAGGTTAAAGTCCAACAGGTTTATTTGGTAGCAAATACCATCTGAGATGTGATAATAACAGAGTGGTCATGATGGGAGATTTCATTTTCCCAAATATCGATTGGAATATCCCGAGGGTAAGGGGTTTAGATGGGGAAGAGTTTGTTAGGTGTGTTCAGGAGGGCTTCCTGACACAGTATGTGGATAAGCCTACAAGAGGAGAGGCTGTTCTTGATTTGGTATTAAGGAATGAACCTGGGCAGATCTCTCAGTGGGAGAGTATTTTGGGGATAGTGATCATAACTCTATCTCCTTTACATTAACATTGGAGAGAGATAGGATCAGTCAAGCTAGGAAAGTGTTTATTTGGAGTAAGGGCAATTAGGAGGCTACTAGGCAGGAAATTAGAGGCATAAATTGGAAGGAGGTTTTCTCAGGGAAATGAACAGAAGAAATGTGGCAAATTTTCAAGGAAAACTTGTCTGGAGCTCTGCACAGCAATGTTCCAATGAGACAGGGGAGTTATGGTAGGTCACAGGAACCATGGTGCACGAAAGCTGTAACGAATTTAGTCAAGAAGAAAAGAAAAGCCTACAAAAGGTTTAGGGAGCTAGGTAATGTTAGAAATCTAGAAGAGTATACGACTAGTGGGAAGGAACCTAAGAGGGAAATTAGATGAGCAAGAAGGGGTCATGAGAAGGCCTTGGCAGACAGGATAAAGGAAAACCCCAAGGCATTCTACAAGTATGTTAAGAGCAAGAAGATAAGATGTGAAGGAGTAGGACCTATCAAATGTGACGGTGGAAAAGTCTGTATAGAACCGGTAGAAATAGCAGAGGTACTCGATGAATGCTTTACTTCAGTATTCACAATGGAAAAGGATCTTGGTAGTTGCAGTGCAGACTTGCAGTGGACTGAGAAGATTGAGCATGTGGACATTAGGAAAGAGGATGTGTTGGAGCTTTTGAAAAGCATCAAGTTAGATAAATCGCCGGGACTGGATGGGATGTACCCCAGGTTACTGTGGGAGGCGAGGGAAGAGATTGCTGAGCCTCTGGCGATGATCTTTGCATCATCAATGGAGACGGGAGAGGTTCCGAAGGATTGGAGGATTGCGGATGTGGTTCCGTTATTCAAGAAAGGGAGAAGAGATAGCCCAGGAAATTATAGACCAGTGAGTCTAACCTCAGTGGTTGGTAAGCTGATGGAGAAGATCCTGAGAGGCAGGATTATTGAACATCTGGAGAGGAATAGTATGATCAGAAATAGCCAGCACAGCTTTGTCCAAGGCAGATCATGCCTTACAAGCCGAATTGAGTTTTTTGAAGATGTATCTAGACACATAGATGAGGGAAGAGTGGTAGATGTAGTTTATATGGATTTCAGCAAGGCATTTGATAAGGTGCCCCATGCAAGGCTTATTGAGAAAGTGAAGGGACATGGGATACAAGGGGACATTGCTTTGTGGATTCAGAACTGGCTTGCCCACAGAAGGCAAAGAGTGGTTGTAGATGGGTCTTTATCAGCATGGAGGTCGGTCACCAGTGGAGAGCCCCAGGGATCTGTTCTGGGACCCTTGGTCTTTGTGAATTTTATAAATGACCTGGATGAGGAAGTGGAGGGGTGGGTTGGTAAGTTTGCTGATGACACAAAGGTTGGTGGGGTTGTGGATAGTGTAGAGGGATGTCAGCAGTTGCAACGAGACATAGATAAGATGCAAGACTGGGCGGAGAAGTGGCAGATGGACTTCAACCCAGATAAGTGTGAGGTGGTTCATTTTGGCAGGTCGAATAGGATGAAAGAATATAATATTAAGGGTAAGACGCTTGGCAGTGTGGAAGATCAGAAGGATCTTGGGGTCCGGGTTCATAGGACGCTCAAAGTAGCGTCGCAGGTAGAGGCTGTGGTTAAGAAGGCGTATGGAATACTGGCCTTCATCAATAGAGGAATTGAGTTTAGAAATCGGGAGATAATGCTGCAGCTGTATAGGACCCTGGTCAGACCCCACCTGGAGTACTGTGCTCAGTTCTGGTCGCCTCATTACAGAAAGGATGTGGAAGCCATAGAAAGGGTCTAGAGGAGATTTACAAGGATGTTGCCTTGTTTAGGTGGCATGCCTTATGAGGATAGGTTGAGAGAGCTAGGTCTTTTCTCCTTGGAGAAGCGAAGGATGAGAGGTGACCTGATAGAGGTGTATAAGATGTTGAGAGGTATTGATAGAGTGGATTCTCAGAGGCTTTTACCCAGGGCTGAAATGGTTGCCACAAGAGGTCACAGGTTTAGGGTGCTGGGGAGTAGGTACAGAGGAGATGTTAGGGGTAAGTTTTTCACTCAGAGGGTGATGGGTGCGTGGAATCGGCTGCCGGTAGTGGTGGTGGAGGCGGATTCGATCGGGTCTTTTAAGAGACGCTTGGATAGGTTCATGGAAGTTAGTAAGATAGAGGGTTATAGGTAAGCCTAGTAGGTTCGGCGCAACTTGTGGGCCGAAGGGCCTGTTTGTGCTGTAGCTTTTCTATGTTCTATATCAGGAATGCTCAGGACAAGGAAACCCAGGTCGTGGGGATCGAGCGTTCATCCAGGCTTTTAAGGATGGACTCTCTAGTACTCACCAAACCATCCTAAAAATGGGAGTGATTATATCCCAAGATTATGATGAATTGGTAGAATGGGCCAGTGGCATACCTGGAGGCGGAGAGGAGAAATCTTAGTTTTTGTATTTCAGTGTGTTTGTGTGGTCTGGTTGCTTGTCGAATGTAGGTGGTTGTTGTTGCATTAGAGTGCGAGCAGGAGTTGTTGGAGCCTGTTTGTTCTTGTGGAGTGTTTGTTGCAGGCAGTGGATGCGGTGCTTTGCACCTTAGTTTAACTTCAGGGGGGCTGGAGAAGTGTTAAAACTGTTAAAGATTAAAGTGCTAAGATTTCTTGAATTTACTTCTGTTTTGAGTTTAATTACAGTTTGGAAGAAAGAAGAATAAAAGCGACTGTCTTAATCAACTATTCTCTTTAAATGTTTTACTTTCATCCCAGTTTAAAATGTTAAGTTTGAATGAAAGAGGAAGTTTAAAAATAGAAACAACTTAAATTAAAAGGGTTTGGATATCACAGTTATGATGTGTAAAGTGGTATGATACAACTGCCGCTTGATTATTTTTATTATGCAGTATAGCACTGCCATATAGACCCGAGAATAAAATAAAATCCTGAAAAGCCTTAACCAATTTTGTATAATATATTTATATATTATGTATTGTGTATTGATAAAAACATAATTCTGTAGGAGCTTCCTGTTTTCCTCCATGAAAAGGCTATTTATTCCAAGCATTTAACCATTCTTTGCCATAGTTTGAAATAACTTGCACAACGCTGATAAATTTTGGTGCTCAAGCATTTGAATGCACTTCTTTGGAGTTAGGTTAGTGGCATTTTGTGAAGTACTGTAATGCGGCGTTTGCACGCAAACAAATGATCAAATTAGATATAATGTAAGAGTACATCATATCAAGATTGGAGCTGTATGGCATGTGATTTTAATGGGGAAAGCGATGTCTTTTGATAGGATTACGTACAAATGAATGGATGTCCAGCTGCAGCCAAAAAGCCAGTGCAAAGTGTTATTTGATTCACACTAAGCTTTCTATGGAGGGGTGGATATGTAATCAAGTTTTACTGTCCTGGCTTTGTACTTTGATAGAGGAGGAATGGGCAGAGAGAAGAGGCTTCATATTCTGGTCTAATCAGAGCCACCACAAACCGGACAACCGGATTAACCCCTTATGAACTAATGACAGGACGGGCGATGCAATTACCAGAAAGCATCATAACAGGTGGGACCGATGTAGGTTCACCAAAAGATAAAATCAGGAGATATGTTTTGGAACTAAGCGCCCAACTAAAAGGGATGTGCAACTTGGTAAAAGACAATCAGGAAAAAAGAGATGCACAGAGAGAGCTTAAAATACTCCCTGACGTCCAAAACAGTAAAAAGATTACCTGACAAACCAGGGTTTGCACCAAAATGGAATGGGCCATATGAAGTTATAATTAGTGGAGACACCTGTGCCTGTATAAACATAAGAGGGAAAGGTGTCTGGAAACATTGGACCCAGCTGAAATTACACAAAGAAGTGAATGAATGAATGAATTGACCGGATTGCTTTCCTCAACACAGGCAAAGACTGCAAGCAAGAGCAACTGGCGCATTCAGGTTGATAGTATAACTTTTGAAAATTATATAACTTACAGTATTAGGATTGATACTTGCTCGTTGCGGATATGTATGAAATCGTGTATGTGACTGTGTTACTTTGCGTTGTCACGACTGTAAATTTGACTGGATTGGAAGATAACCTATTTTACAAAGCTCATATACACTTACACGGGAATCGAACTGTATGTTACCCGTTAGCACAATCGGTAGAAGCCCTATTTGTAGCCACCCCTGGGTGGACCCCTCATGACTTATATACAGTAAATACATCCTGTATGATGCACCCTGTAAGGGACAAATTGGCAAATATAAAAGAGGCATACAGGGGAGATGTGTGGAACTTGTAAATCCCACAGATCCTGTGTGCAGGGGGTTCCAACAGGTGGTAGGAAGAGCTTGTTCAGATACTGCAAGCTATCCGCTTTGTTTTATGGGGCAGGGATGGGGATGTGCCTATGCCTTGGTCCCCCAGAATGATTCCTGCGTACAGACGCAGTGTGTCTGTCAACATTGTCGGGTTAATAAGGGACAGTTTACTTGCACTTGTGATGAACAGAAATGTCTGAATGTAACCGCGGGAAGACAGCTTATTTGTGGACAATGCAATGGAACTCATGTAAGCTCAGCCAAATGGACAGACCCATTGGATACTTACCAGGTGGTGGGATCAAACGGGGAGTCAAGTAAACCGAACAATTGGCAATATAAACAAACTCATAATCGGGACACTAAATGTTACCGGGCTAAGAAGGGATATGTGTTCCTCTTCAATGGTACTTACACGACAGAAACACCAAACCTCCCAAACCTTTTTGCAGTAGGAACAATAGGACCACTGACTGTTCCATGCCCTCAGAAGGGGCATATCCAGAGGAGAATAGTAACCCGGGCCATCAGCAAAGAATTCTGCGCTGATTGGGAAACCCCGGGCACAATGGGATCATCACTGGGATACGGGTTCCTTGGAGCCCTATCTCTGGTGGGGGAGGGTGGGGGGTGGGGTGGGGGGTGGCAGCAGGAGTAATTAGTGCAAAAAATAGGAATCATATTGTTTGTGGACTAACAATCCTGGGAAACAGCACTTCAAAAGCACTGGAGGCTGTCAACCAAGAAATGGCTGAACTGAGATTATATGCACAGCAGACACGATATGCAGTGGACTATCAGTTAGCACAACAAGGGGGAGTGTGTACAATCATAGGAAACAAATGCATAACCCAAGTCACAGACGAATCCTATAACATTACCCAAGTCATCAATAACATCAGGGAACAACTTGATAACTTCAGACAGGGACCTAAGAAAGGAAGTAACTGGCTGGAATGGCTAGTGGGGGGATCCTGGGGATCTTATTTATTACATGGATTGGTCACACTCATTTCAATTGTAATTGTCTGTTGCCTGGTTGTTGGATGCCTTAATGTCTGTTGTAAAGTAATGGTAACACGAATTGTGCCAGGAGCCAGTGTAACCATCGAGGAAGAACCCATGATGGAAATCCCTGAAGATGTCAGAAGAAGCGAAGAAGGAAAGAAGAAAATCAACCTCTACATGTGAATACGCAGCTGTTGGTCTGGGGATTATTAAAATCATAAATCCTGACCAAAAGAGGGGAATGTAGTGGGGAAAATTACAGAAATGGTTACCTGACACGCAAAATGGTTGCCTGGCACACAAAATGGTTACCTGGGAAGAGACATTAACAGGCACTGGCTTTTAGCACAGACAGTCACTTAAAGTTAAAACATGCAGTAACCGAAATGCTGCAGGAAGCTAGTTAGAGCTTGAGGCACTTTAGAGATAAGGGCAGACCCAGGGCAATAAGGTCTGATAATAAGATCAGCCCTAGATGGGAACATAAGTACATAAATACAACAAATACCAATCACTGAATGTATAGACCGAAACCAGTCATTGATAGAGGAAATGTATCCATTCTATGAACAATGCGATGTTAACTGCCCATGTCTGTACCTGTCTGATTGTAACCATGTGTTAACTATCGATCACCATGATCTGTCTACTCAACTATAATGATGTGTTAAACGGCTAATGTCTGGACTACCTTTTGTCTAAAAGGTATAAAAATGATCAACTGCTATTGTATGATTGAGAAGGTAGCTGCCAAATTCTGCGGAGTACCAGAGCTTTCACCCCGAAGCTTTGTATCCAAAATAAAGCTGTATTGTTGAACCTCCAGTCTGACTCCGGTGGTAAATTTCCCACAACAGAGTTTAACGTGGAAAAGTGTGAGGTCATGCATTTTGGTCGCAAAATTGGGAAGGCGATCTATTACCTAAATGGGGAGAGAGTTCAGGGTCCGGTGCAGAGGGATCTGAGTGTCCATATTCATGAGTCACAGAAAACTAGCAGCAGGTACAGCAGATAATAAAGAAAGTGAATGGAATGTTGGCATTTAAAGCTAAAGGAATAGAATGTAAAGGTAAGGAAGTATTGTCGCAACTATACAAGGCATTGGGGAGGCCGCACCTGGAGTATTGTGCACAGTTTTGGTCCCCTTATTTGAGGAAAGATGCAGTGACATCGGAGGCAGTTCAGAGGAGGTTCACTAGATTGATTCCAGAGATGAAGGGTTTGTCGTATGAAGAGAGATTGAACAGTTTAGGCCGATACTCTCTGGAATTTAGACAAATGAGGGGAGATCAAATATTCAAGATGATAAAAGGTATGGATAAAGTAGACGTGGAACGGATGCTTCCTCTTGTGGGGCATTCTGGGATGAAAGGTTGAGGATAAGGGGCAGCAAATTTAAAACAGAGTTGAGGAGAAACTACTTCTCCCAAAGGGTTGTGAATCTGTGGAATTCGCTACCCCAAAGTGCGGTGGATGCTGGGACAGTGAGTAAATTTAAGGAGGAGTTAGACAGATTTTTAATTGGTAATGGGTTGAAAGGTTATGGGGAGAAGGCAGGAAAATGGGGATGAGGAGCCATGATCGAATGGTGGAGCAGATGGGCCAAATGGCCTAATTCTGCTCCTATATATCTTGTCATATGTATTAGTATACAGTGATAAGTATAGTTTCTTGCACGCGATACAGATAAAGCATACCTACTTAGAGTACACAGGAGAAGGAAAGGAGAGAGTGCAGAATGTAGTGTTACAGTCATAACTAGGGTGTAGAGAAAGATCAACTTAATATAATGGAGGTCCATTCAAAAGTCTGATGGCAGCAGGGAAGATGTTGTTCTTGAGTCGGTTGATATATGATCTCAGATTTTTGTATCTTTTTCCCGATGGAAGAAGGTGGAAGAGAGAATGTCTGGGGTGATTGGGGTCCTTGATTATGCTGGCTGCTTTTCCGAGGCAGTGGGAAGTGTAGACAGTGTCAATGGATGGGAGGCTGGTTGAGTGATAGACTGGGCTTCATTCACGACCCTTTGTAGTTTTTTGTGGTCTTGGGCAGAGCAGGAGCCCATACCAAGCTGTGATACAACCAGAAAGAATGCTTTCTATGGTGCATCCATAAACGTTGGTGAGAGTTGTAGCTGACATGCCAAATTTCCTTAGTCTTCTGAGAAAGTAGAGGTGTTGGTGGGTTTTCTTAACTATAATGTCGGCATGGAGGAACCAGGACAGGTTGTTGGTGATCTGGATACCTAAAAACTTGAAGCTCTTAAGCATTTCCACTTCGTCCCCATTAATGTAGACAGAGGCATGGCCTCCATTATGCTTCCTGAAGTCAATGACTATCTTGTGGTTACATAATGCTGCCCAGGGACAGAGGAGGCTAGTGCACCATTGTTCCAAGCCCTCTCTTGAGCTCTGAAGAAGAGTCATACGGACTCGAAATGTTAACTCTGTTTCTCTCTCCATAGACAATATCCAGACTTGGGCTGACAAGTGGCAAGTAACGTTCATGCCACACAAATGCCAGGCAATGACCATCACCAATAAGAGACACTCTAACCACCGCCCTTTGACATTCAATGGTATAACCATCACTGAATCCCCCACTGTCAACATCCTTGGGGTTACCATTGACCAGAAACTCAACTGGACTCACCACATAAACACAGTGACTACAAGAGCAGGTCAGAGGCTCGGAATACTGCAGCGAGTAACTCCTGACTCCCCAAAACCTATGCACCATCTACAAGGCACAAGTCATGAGTGTGATGGAATATACCCCACTTGCCTGGATGGCTGCAGCTCCAACACTTAAGAAGCTTGACACCATCCAGGACGAAGCAACCCGCTTGATTAGCACCACATCTACAAATATTCAATCCCTCCACCACCGACGCTCAGTAGCAACAGTGTGTACTATCTACAAGATGCACTGCAGCAATTCACCAAAAATCCTCAGACAGCACCTTCCAAACCCATGACTACTTCCATCTAGAAGGACAAGGGCAGCAAATGCATGGGAACACCACCACCTGCAGGTTCCCCTCCTGCCACTCACCATCCTGACTTGGAAATATATCGCCATTCCTTTGAAGTGGTCGGGTCAAAATCCTGGAATTCCTTCCCTAAGGGCATTTAGGTCAACCCACAGAAAATGGGCTGCAGTGATTCAAGAAGGCGGCTCACCACCACCTTCTCATGGGCAACTAGGGATGGGCAATAAATGTTGGCCAGCCAGCGACGCCCATGTCAGAGAGTCATAGAGTCATAGAGGTGTACAGCATGGAAACAGTCCCTTCGGCCCAACTTGTCCTTGCCACCCCTTTGTTTTTAACCACTAAGCTAGTCCCAATTGCCCGCATTTGGCCCATATCCCTCTATACCCATCTTACCCATGTAACTGTCTAAACACTTTTTAAAACTCAAAATTGTACCCCCCTCTACTACTACCTCTGGCAGCGTGTTCCAGACACTCACCACCCTCTGTGTGAAAAAATTGCCCCTCTGGACCCTTTGTATATCTCCCCTCTCACCTTAAACCTATGCCCTCTGGTTTTGGACTCCCGTACCTTTTGGAAAAGATATTGACTATCTAGCTGATCTATGCCCCTCATTATTTTATAGACCTCTATAAGATCACCCTTCAGCCTTCTACCCTCCAGAGGAAAAATGTCCCAGTCTATCCAGCCTCTCCTTATAACTCAAACCAACAAGTCCTGGTAGCATCCTAGTAAATCTTTTCTGCACTCTTTCTACTTTAATAATATCCTTTCTATAATAGGGTGACCAGAACTGTACACAGTATTCCAAGTGTGGCCTTACCAATGTCTTGTACAACTTCAACAAGACGTCCCAACTCCTGTATTCAGTGTTCTGACCAATGAAACCAAGCATGCTGAATGCCTTCTTCACCGTTCTGTCCATTTGTGACTGCACTTTCAAGGAGCTATGAACATGTACCCCTAGATCTCTTTGTTCTGTAACTCTCCCCAATGCCCTGCCATTACCTAGTAAGTCCTGCCCTGGTTCAATCTACCAAAATGCATCACATCGCATTTATCTAAATTAAACTCCATCTGCCATTCGTCAGCCCACGAATGAATGAAAAGAAAGACCTGCTGAGTTCCTTCAGCATTTTCTCTTTTTATTCCTGTTAGATTGTCACTTGCTTGAACCAATCAGAATCCTCAATAATCAAAATCATTCCAGTTAATATTAACCAGAGACCACAGTCTGTTACTATCGGTGGACACTAAGAGGTTTCACATTAAAATTTGTGTTTTTTTTACTTCAGATCACTTTGCATTGCATCCTTGATTATGTCAAATTCATAACCTCAAAACTTGTTTCCCCCAAAATGTTTGGAATAAAAAGGAAGTGAAGGCCCTGAACCTTCTGGTTCCCGAGTGTCAGATTTGGAGGGTGAGCTGGACAACAGGGGGATGCAGGGTCCAGACGTTGGGGGCGGGGGAGTTGGACATTGCAGCGGAGTCGATAATTTCCCGGAGTCAGACTTCAGTGTGTTTGGGCCAGGGATCAGCTCAGGGCATCGGAGACGTTCGGATTGGGTGGTCAGGTTAGTGGAGGGTCCGGTCCGGTCCGGTCCGGTTGGACTGGGATGGGGGGAGGGGGTCAGGTTGAGGGGATGGCGTGGGGAATCCCATGCAGTATAAGTTTTAAGTTTAAATTTATTTATTAATGTCACAAGTAGGCTTACATTAATACTGCAATGAAGTTACTGTGAAAATCCCCGAGTTGCCACACTCCAGCGCCTGTTCAGGTACACGGAGGGAAAATTTAGCATGGCCACTGCACCTAACCAGCACATCTTTCGGACTGTGGGAGGAAACCGGAGCACCTGGAGGAAACCCACGCAGACACGGGGAGAATGTGCAGACCCTGCACAGACAGGGTTTGACTCCTGACCCAAGCCAGGAATCGAACCCGGGTCCCTGGTGCTGTGAGGCAGCAGTGCTAACCACTGTGCAACCGTGCCACCCACAAGGTGGAGGGATGGAGAATACTATGTGGGGGGTGGGGTGGCAGGAGTCCTCTGGGGAGTTGGGGATGTGGGGTGTGTCCCATGCAGTCCAGGTCTATAAGATCGTTACACTGGTTTTAGAAGTGCTTTTATTCCTTCTAATTCCTTCAGAGTAACTCCGAGGGTAAAACTGACAGAACCATCCAAAGCTAGAGATTTAAATCGCTTCTGTCAGATGGTTCCCAGCCCAGTGCAATAGTCCAGGGAAAGTTAGTGCTTCTGGACAATTGCTGCATAAACTCTCACACAGGAGCTTCCCAGAGCAATTCCCCAGCACATTTTTGGGGTTCCCCTCTAAATCTGGCACTGGGGTGCCAGGAAGGTACAGGCCAATACATCTACAACAGATCCAGATATGAGATGAGGAAAACACCCAATGATGGAAAAGCTGAGGGAATCATTAGTCCCTGTTAAGCAGCAATACTGCCTTCGTCCAACAGATGTCATTGCTTTATATTTACAGACAGTTTAAAGTTTATTTATTGGTGTCACAAGTAGGTTTACATTAACACGACAATGAATTTACTGTGAAAATCCCTAGTCGCCACACTCTGGCGCCTGTTCGGGTACACTGAGGGAGAATTTAGCACGGAGCACCCTATCCAGCACGTCTTTCGGATTGTGTGAGGAAACCGGAGCGCCCGGAGGAAACCCACGCAGACACGGGGAGAACGTGCAAACTCCACACAGACAGTCACCCAAGCCAGGAATTGAACCCAGGTCCCTGGCACCGTGAGGCGGCAGTGCTAACCACTCTATCACCGATTGTGGAGTTGGAGTATGGCGGGGGTGGGTGCGCTGAGGGTTGAAAACAAGGAGGACGATACAAGTTTAGCAACAGAAGTAGGCCATGAGATGGGTCATGGCAACGAAGCAAAATAATCTGAAACAAGAACAGAAAATGCTGGACAATCTCATGTCTGACATCTGTGGAGAGAATAGAATCAACGTTTCGAGTCTGGATGACTCTTCGTCGGAGCATATGGGATGGGTCGCCAATCGCTTCCCTACCCCCTTTTGCTTGTAGATGGGGTGATGGTGTTTTTCCTCATGGACTCTGCATGCTGACTGAGGGACTGTGTGGAAACTCCCTCAGACTATCTTAAAATGAAAATAATATTGTCAATTTAATCTGTAATTGCAGCTAAATGAACGGGAGTGGAATACCGAAAGTGCATGACATGACCGTATTGAAACTCAGTCACCTGTTCCCAATGCAATCCTAAGTGATCCGAGGGATGTCAATCAGTTTGCCATACCCTGCGTGGAATGCACCGTCAGGCAGCAATCAAACGGGACTTTCCACGGGTTAGAATCAATTTATTCTCTCATAACATTAATTCTCCTGATAGGAGAAAGGGAGGCGGAATAAAGGCAACCAGTAACTGGCGTCCTCTACGTGAGCATCTTAAACCCACGCCTCCTCCCCACCAAAAATTGCTGAGTATTTCCAGAAATGATGTCTAGCTTAACTGCGTCCGGTGTCCCTCATAAATCGCCACCTTTATATCAATATGACTGTGCATTGAGCAAGCATCGCAGATGAAAGTTTTCATATGAGATGTTATATTCTGCCAAATCTGTGCTGACATTTGCAATCCAAGCGCAAGAAAAGTGAAAAACTGCTTCTCCTATCAGTTTAAATTTTCTTCTTTTTATAATTATGCAAAACATACAGACTTGATTCGCCGATTGGACAGAGCCGTTCTGACACGACGCCCCGCCTCTGCGTCTTGCTTATTGGTTAAAGATGATGTCACTCAGCTGCATTCCTGCCATGTGATTGGTGACAGCAGCTTGGGGGGGGGGGGGGGTCCGCCTGCGCAGGCAGCAAAGAGCTGCATTTGTCTGGCGCCTCACACCACCAGTTAAACGTAATTAAGTACTCTTTAAACTGGCCACTGTGAGAATGTACAAAATACAGCAACCGAGCAACGCAGAATAAGTTCCCACAAATAGAATCATAGAATCCCTACATGACAGAAAGAGGCCATTTGGCCCATGGAGCCGACACAGACAACAACCTCACCCAGAGACAACAATCACACCCAGGCCCTATCCCCGTAACCCTGCTATTTCCCCTGACGCTAAAGGGTAATTTTAGCCTGGCCAATCAACCTAACCCGCACATCTTTGGACTGTGGGAGGAAACCGGAGCACCCGGAGGAAACCCACACAGACACCACGCAGAATGTGCAAACTCCACACAGACAATGACCCAAGGCTGGAATTGAACCCAGGTCCCTGGCACCGTGAGGCGGCAGTGCTAACGACTGTGCCACTGCACTGCCCACATGTGACCATAAATGAAGATTTCTTTTGTGATGTTGGTTCAGGGATAAGTTCTGGCCAGGATGCCAGAAATACCCCCCACCCTTTGATATAGGTCCTGGAATCTGAGAGGGTAGATTAGAAACATAGAAACATAGAAACCCTACAGTACAGAAGAAGGCCATTCGGCCCATCACATCTGCACCAACCACAATCCCACCCAGGCCCTACCCCCATATCCCTGCATATTTTACCCACTAATCCCTCTAATCTACGTATCCCAGTACACTAAGGGGCAATTTTAGCATGGCCAATCAACCTAACCCGCACATCTTTGGACTAAACCAAGATCTAAACCAAGATCTAAACCAAGATTAGATCTTGGTTTAATCCCTAATCCAAAGGACAGTGGATCGAATTCTACCGAAAAACGGTAAAGTTTCAGAACCTGACTGAAAACTGGCATGTTCCTCTCCAGGGAAACAGGCAGCTTTTCTTTCCATATCTTACGGCACTTTGTCAAAAAATATAGGGGATTCACGCTTCATTTGAGGAGTGGGGCCTAAATACGCCAGAAAAGCCTGGCTGCACTGAGGTCAGGGTGCCGTTTTCAAATGGCACTCCAATCAGACTAAGAAATAACGTTCCCTCCATGCCACTACAGTGGTCGCTCCCCCCACCCTCCTCCCCCCTCCCACCCGCAATCAATACCGGCACATCTCTCTCTATCTAATCCCCACAGCAGTCATCACTGGCATCTCCCTCTCTTCCCCCCACGACATACACATACACCTGTCAGACACCTGTCCAGTACCCTATCCCCTATCCCCACGGCGCCCTATCCCCACCCCTGAATGAGGCTCCCCGTAGGTTCACCATTCGCACTGCCCCTTTGCACAGGTTGACACTGCCAGGAAAGTGTCGGAGAGCAGTGCCCAGGCATGTCCCTCTCCCCCAGGAGCTTTACTCACCTTCACCAGCCCCTGGAGGGATCCTCACGACAGGCTCACATTTGGGTGATAAACCTCGCCTCATGTCATGGGGGACCAATATCCTGGCAGGAAGGTTGGCTAAGGCTACTGGGGAGACTTTAAACTAGAAAGGTTGGGGGGAGGGAATCAAGATGAGGTGACTGAGAGCGAGGAGGTTAGCCCGCACATAGAGAAGGATTGTAGACAGGGTAAGAGGGAGAATGGACGGGTGATGGAGAAGGGGAGAGCTCAGACCAAAGGTTTGAGATGTGTCTATTTTAACGCCAGGAGTGTAGTGAATAAAGTGGATGAGCTTAGAGTGTGGATCGATGCTTGGAAATGTGATGTGGTGGCCATTACGGAGACTTGGGGACAGGGACAGGACTGGATACTTCAGGTGCCGGGTTTCAGGTGTTTCAGAAAGGACAGAGAGGGAGGCAAAAGAGGGGGGGGAGTGGCACTGCTGATCAGGAATAGTGTCACAGCTGTAGAGAAGGTGGAAGCCATGGAGGGATTGTCTACGGAATCTCTGTGGGTGGAAGTTCGGAGCGGGAAGGGGTCGATAACTTTGCTCAGTGTTTTCTACAGGCCGCCCAATAGTAACAGGGATGTTGAGGAGCAGATAGGGAAACAGATCCTGGAGAGATGTAGTAATAACAGGGTTGTCGTGATGGGAGCCTTTAATTTCCCAAACATCGATTGGAATATCCCTTGGGTAAGGGGTTTGGATGGGGAGGAGTTTGTTAGGTGTGTTCAGGACACAGCATGTGGATAAGCCTAAAAGAGGAGAGGCTGTACTCGATCTGGTGCTGGCTAATGAGCCTGGACAGGTGTCGGATCTCTCAGTGGGGGAGCATCTTGGGGACAGTGATCATAACTCTATCTCCTTTATGCTAGCATTGGAAAGAGATAGGATCAGGCAAGCTAGGAAAGTGTTCATCTGGAGTAAGGGGAAATATGAAGCCATCAGGCAGGAGATTAGAGGTGTAAATTGGAAGGAGGTATTCTCGAGGAAAAGTACCGAAGTAAGGTGGCAGATTTTCAAGGAACGTTTGTCTGGAGTTCTGCATGACAATGTTTCGATGAGACAGGGAGGTTTTGGTAGGTTACGGGAACCATGGTGCATGAAAGCTGCGCTGAACCTAGTCAAAAAGAAAAGGAAAGCATACAAAAGGTTCAGAGAGCTAGGCGATGATAGGGATCTAGATGAGTATACGGCTTGTAGGAAGGGAGTTAAGAAGGAAATTAGGAGAGTCAGAAGGGGTCACGAGAAGGCCTTGGCAGGTAAGATTAAGGAGAACCCTAAGGCGTTCTATAAATATGTGAAGAGTAAAAGGATGAGATATGAAGGTATAGGACCTATAAAATGTGAAGGTGAGGAAGTCTGTACAGAACCGGAAGAATTAGCAGAGGTGCTTAACGAATACTTTACCTCGGTATTCACGGTGGAAAAAGACCTGGGTGGTTGTACAACAGGATTGCGGCGGACTGAAAAGATTGAGTTTGTGGACATTAAGAAAGAGGATGTGTTGGAAATTTTGAATAGCATCAAGATAGATAAGTCGCTGGGACCGGATGGGATGTACCCCAGGTTACTGTGGGAGGCGAGGGAAGAGATTGCAGAGCCTCTGGCGATGATCTTTGCATCGTCAATGGAGACGGCAGAGGTTCCGGAGGATTGGAGGATTGCAGATGTGGTTCCTATATTCAAGAAAGGGAATAGGGATAGCCCAGGAAATTACCGACCGGTGAGTCTAACCTCAGTGGTTGGTAAGTTGATGGAGAAGATCCTGAGGGACAGGATTTATGAGCATTTAGAGAAGTTTAGTATGCGCAAAAGTAGACAGCACGGCTTTGTCAAAGGCAAATTGTGCCTTACGAGCCTGGTGGAGTTCTTTGAAAATGACGAAGGAAAAGCAGTAGATGTGGTTTACATGGACTTCAGCAAGGCGTTCGATAAGGTCCCCCATGCAAGACTTCTCGAGAAAGTGAGAGGGCATGGGATCCAAGGGGCTGTTGCCTTGTGGATCCAGAACTGGCTTGCCTGCAGAAGGCAGAGAGTGGTTGTAGATGGGTCTTTTTCTGAATGGAGGTCGGTCACCAGTGGAGTGCCCCGGGATCTGTTCTGGGACCCTTGCTGTATGTCATTTTTATAAATGACCTGGATGAGGAAGTGGAGGGATGGGTTGGTAAGTTTGCCGACGACACGAAGGTTGGTGGTGTTGTGGAAAGTTTGGAGGGATGTCAGAAGCTGCAGCGTGACATAGATGGGATGCAAGACTGGGCGGAGAAGTGGCAGAGGGACTTCAACCCAGATAAATGTGTAGTAGTCCATTTTGGCAGGTCAAATGGGATGAAGGAGTATAATATCAAGGGTAAGACTCTTAGCAGTATAGAGGATCAGAAGGACCTTGAGGTCCGGGTCCAAAGGACTCTTAAATCGGCCTCACAGGTAGAGGAGGTGGTTAAGAAGGCATATGGTGTGCTGGCCTTCATCAATCGAGGGATTGAGTTTAGGAGATAATGATGCAGCTTTATCAGACCCTTGTCAGACCCCACTTAGAGTACTGTGCTCAGTTCTGGTCGCCTCATTACAGGAGGGATGTGGAAATGATTGAAAGGGTGCAGAGAAGATTTACAAGGATGTTGCCTGGATTTGTTGGCATGCCTTATGAGGATAGGCTGAGGGAGCTCGGTTTTTTCTCCTTGGAGAGATGAAGGATGAGAGGTGACCTGATAGAGGTGTACAAGATGTTGAGAGGTATAGATCGGGTGGATTCTCGGAGGCTTTTTCCCAGGGCTGAAATGGTTGCTACGAGAGGACACAGGTTTAAGGTGCTGGGGAGTAGGTACAGAGAAGATGTCAGGGGTAAGTTTTTCACTCAGAGGGTGGTGGGTGAGTGGAATCGGCTGCCGTCAGTGGTGGTGGAGGCAAACTCGATAGGGTCTTTTAAGAGACTTCTGGATGAGTACATGGGACTGAATAGGATTGAGGGTTATAGGTAAGCCTATATATAAGCCGAGGTAGGTAGGGACATGACCGACGCAACCTGTGGGCCGAAGGGCCTGTTTGTGCTGTAGTTTTTCTATGTTCTATGTTCATAGATCATAGAAACCCTACAGTGCAGAAGGAGGCCATTCGGCCCATCGAGTCTGCACCGACCACAATTCCACCCAGGCCCTACCCCCACATATTTACCCGCTAATCCCTCTAACCTACACATCCCAGGACTCTAAGGGGCAATTTCTAACCTGGCCAATCAACCTAACCCGCACATCTTTGGAAACCGGAGCACCTGGAGGAAACCCACGCAGACACGAGGAGAATGGGCAAACTCCACACAGACAGTGACCCGAGCCGGGAATCGAACCCGGGACCCTGGAGCTGTGAAGCAGCAGTGCTAACCACTGTGTTACCGTGCCACCCCATGTACATCTTGTACACCTCTATCAGGTCACCTTTCATCCTTCATCTCTCCAAGGAGAAAAAACCGAGCTCCCTCAGCCTATCCTCATAAGGCATTCTATGTCGGTAAGGTCGGAAAATACAGCGAGGGGGGCCTATTAATAATATATCTAAAATCATTAAAACGAGATTCTCATCCTTTGTGGCCCTGTACCTCGCTATGTCACCAGCGAGAGTTGGGGAAAATCACAGAACGCAATCTCTTCGGAGAGAATTGGATTTCCCGATTCAGTCTGAATTTGCAGCGCATGTCATTGTTCTCTTTGATGTGGAGATGCCGGCGTTGGACTGGGGTAAACACAGTAAGAGTTTTAACAACACCAGGTTAAAGTCCAACAGGTTTATTTGGTCTCTACTAGAGATTCGCATTCTAATCAGTATTCTGTAACTTGATTTTGTGTCTCTGCGCCCTGTTTGAGAGCAGATGTCCACTCCATCTGACGAAGGAGCAGCGCTCCAAAAGCTAATGGTATTTGCTACCAAATAAACCTGTTGGACTTTAACCTGATATTGTTAAAACTCTTACGTTGTTCTCTTTGACAGCGAATGCGTGCTGAAAATCACCCCAGTAGTTCCAACAGTGTCGCACTCCTGCAGTAATGCACTGGAGTGGCAGCCAAGAATTGTGTTTAAAGTTTATTTATTAGTGTCACAAGTAAGCTTACATTAACACTGCAATGAAGTTACTGTGAAAATCTCCTAGTCGCCACACTCTGGCCCCTGTTTGGATACACGGAGGGAGAATTCAGCATGGCCAATGCACCTAACCAGCACGTCTTTCAGACTGTGGGAGGAAACCGGAGCACCTGGAGGAAACCCACGCAGACACGGGGAGAACATGCAAACTCCACACAGACAGTGACCCGAGCTGAGAATCGATCCCAGGTCCTTGGCGCTGTGAGGCAGCAGTGCTTAACCAGTTTGCCAGATAAATGCACCCCACTGCCCAACACTGTCTGTCATGGCCCCACAGTAGCAGTGGAGTCGTTACAGCAGAGGACTTGTCTGTCTCACCTATCAAGACCAGGGCAGGTCTCTCTGTCGATCAGCCCTGTCAGTCCTTTGTCCGCTCCACAGCTCCTGTAACTCTGAAATTTAATCGATCCCATTGCCTTTTCGAATCATTGATTATCTCCACTTCCACTACTCCAGTGAACAGTCGGTTCAAGGTCATTACTACTCGCTGTGTAATATGTGCTCCCTCACATAGAATCATAGAATCATAGAAACCCTACAGTACAGAAAGAGGCCATTCGGCCCATCGAGTCTGCACCGACCACAATCCCACCCAGGCCCTACCCCATATCCCTACATATTTACCCACTAATCCCTCTAACCTACACATCCCAGGACACTAAGGGCAATGTTTAGCATGGCCAATCAACCTAACCTGCACATCTTTGGACTGTGGGAAGAAACCGGAGCACCCGGAGGAAACCCACGCAGACACGAGGAGAATGTGCAAACTCCACACAGACAGTGACCCAAGCCGGGAATCGAACCCAGGACCCTGGAGCTGTGAAGCAGCAGTGCTAACCACTGTGCTACCGTGCTGCCCATTCGATATTCAGGAAGGACAAAAAGGAAGTGGGGTAGCATTGTTAGTGAAGGATGGAATCAGTGCAGTAGTGAGAAAGGATATTGGTTCAGAGTATCTAGATATAGAATCAGTCTTGACGGGGCAAAGAAGCGACAAGGGACAGAAAACATTAGTAGGTTTTGCTTATTGGCGTCCAAACAGTCGTGGTAAGCTGGCATTAAATAGGAAATTCAAGATGCTTGTAACAACGGTACTGCAGTAATCATGGGTGATTTAAATGTCCACGTCGACTGGAAAACCACAATACGAGCAATAATACTGTGGCAGCTTAATTCCTGGAGTGTGTACAGGATTATTTTTGAACCATTATGTTGAGGAACCAACTAGGGAACTAGCTCTCCTAGATTTGGTATTGTGCAATTAGAAGGGGCTAATTAATAATCTTGTTGTGCGAGGCCCTTCAGGGAACAGTGATCATAACATGATAGAATTCTCCATCAGGATGGAAAGTGAAGAAGTCTAATCTGAAACTGGGCTCCTAAATCAAAGCAAAGGAAACTACGAAGATATGAGGTGGAGGTTGGTTGCGATAGATTGGGTAACTTCATTGCAAGGCATGGCGGTGGATAGGCAATGGCTAATATTCAAAGAACAAATGTATTCATTGCAACAGTTATACATTCCTTTCTGGTGCAACAGGGCAACAGGCAAAGTGACTCCGCCATGGCTTACAAAAGAAATGAAGGATAGTACTATATCCAAAAAGGGCTCATATAAAGTTGCTCTAAAATGTAGCAAACCTGAGGATTGGCAGCAGTTTAGAATTCAACAAAGGAGGACAAAGGGATTCATTATGAGGGGAAAAATAGACAATGAGAGTAAAATTGCAAGTACCGTAATAGCGGACTGTAAAAGCTTTTAAGAGCATGGAAAAAGAAAAGGATGAGTGAAAAAATATGGGTCCCTGACAGTCTGAAATGGGAGTTTTTATAATAAAGAACAAGCAAATAATTAAACAACTACTTTAGTTCTGTCGTCGCGGAGGAAGACACAAATAACTTTCCAGAAATGCTCGGGGACCAAGGGCCTAGTGAGAAGGAGGAATTGAGGGAAATTAGTAAAAACAAATGTTGAAGAAATTAATAGAATGTATGTAAATTAATGTAAACGTTTTTTTTAAGCTTTGTTTATTAGTCACAAGTAAGGTTTAAATTAACGCTGCAATGAAGTTACTGTGAAATTCTCCTAGGGGACAGAAAGGTAATAATTCCCCAGGGCCTGATAATCTACATCCCAGAGTGCTAAACCAGGTGGCCATGGAAGTAGTGAATGCATTAGCTATCATCGTGCTAAATTCTGCAGATTCTGGAACAGATTGGGGGGGAGGCAAATGTAACCCTGCTGTTTAAAAAAGGAGGGAGGGAGGAAACGGAGGGAATTACAGCCTAATTAATCTGATATCAGTAGTAAGCAAAATGTCAGACTGGATTAAAGGATGTGATAACCTGACATTTAGAAAATATCAACAGGATTAGACAGCGTCAACATGAATTTACGAAAGAGGAATCAGATCTGACAAGCCTGGAGTTTTTTGAGGATATAACTAGCGGGATAGATAAGGGAGATCCAGTGCATGTAGCATATTTGGGTTTTCAGAAAACGTTTGATAAAGTCCCATGTAAAAGGTTAGTGTGCCAAATTAAAGTGTATGGTATTGGACGCAATATATTGGCATGGATTGAAATTTGGTTAGCAGACAAAGAGAAGGAATGAATGGGTCTTTTTCAGAGTTGAAGGCAGTGACCAGTGGGTTATCACAGGGACCAGTGTTTGAGCCTCAGCATT
Organism: Mustelus asterias; assembly: GCF_964213995.1. Classification (NCBI taxonomy): domain Eukaryota; kingdom Metazoa; phylum Chordata; class Chondrichthyes; order Carcharhiniformes; family Triakidae; genus Mustelus; species Mustelus asterias. The sequence goes on along the minus strand of NC_135821.1, from coordinate 29,502,234 downwards.
TCATAATCTGCATCAGTGATTCAGACGAGGAAATCAAATGTAATATTTCCCAGTTACAGGCAGCACAAATTAGATGGAATTGTGAAGGGGGGGGGGGGGGGAGACTAAAGAGGATTTAAGGTGATGTAGACAAGTTTAGTGAATGCAGCATTGCAGCCCCAGCGCATCCCTTAGCATGAGTTTACCACTAAAACCAAACCTTTCCTCAATGGCTTAACTGGTGAAGCGGTGATGGGGAAGTTAAAATGGGGAATGGGATACAAGGGCTGCCTGGCGTCAGTTGATGGATATTTGAACATGCAGCTGGTGAACATGGAAGAATATATTGATGGTGCTTTAGCGAGTCACCATGGCAAAGTCCTAATAAGGTGTAACAATGCTACACCTTACAATGAGGAGTTGAGGAAGAGGGAGAAGATGGAGAAATGAAAGCGCAAATTCTCTTTTAATTTAAAAAATAACCATGTGTAGAATTTCTGAGTTTTTAAAATATTCAACAATTCATTATGTTGGGTGGAATTTTCCCGCCCCACGTGCCATGGGAATCATAACAGTCGGGACATGGACCATGCAAAGGTCCATTAACCTCGGGCGGGATTTTCAGACTTGGGGTGAATGCGGCTGGAAAATCTCACCCACTGTATTTGGATTTGCACTGATTAGGTCAGAGGTTTGTATCAAAAAGTGTACGCGACAGACTGGAATTTAATTGTGGACACAATGGGGGCGATTCTCCCATCTCGACCCGCAAATGTTCTGGCGGGTTGTGTCGGGAGATGCGTGTGTCGGACATTTCGCGGGTTCCCTGTGAGTGTTTACAACCCGCGCACATCTCCCAACCAGGAGCTGAACCCTGGCCTCCGGCAGACCTCCATGTGCCCGAGCCCTCGGATGTGCCCGCCTCCACCCAATGTGCATCAGAGGGTGTGATGTGCTCACCAGATCGTGACCAGAAGCCTCAACACTAAAGGTACACACCGTGGTGCTTATCTCTGGGTTGTGTGGTAGATGCCGGTGACACTTCAGTGGTGCTGCCCTCGGAGGATTCCTCAGTGCCTCCCTCCGAGGTGTCATCCAGGAGGTCGTGGGCAGTTTACTCCAGAGCAGCGGGGGGCGGCGGCAACACCCAAAGGGCCGTCTCCTCTGGGTTCAGAGCTGGAAAAAGGGACACACATTAGGGGAAGGGAGGTAAAACATTCCATGCGGCATCGCACTTCGAGGAGGACCAATGTTGAAGGTGCGTTTCTGCTCACTTGCATGCTATACGCCGACCTGGCTGTCCGTGACCATCTGGGATGCCCCATCACCTCCTGACAGCTCCATGGCACGCTCCTCCATGCTGGTCAGCTGCTGCAGGTCAGGCACACCATCACCAGTCTGTGTCGTCTCCCGTGCGTTGTGAATGTTCTTCTCCTGTGGGAACATTAGGTGGATAGCAAGCATTAATATATTGCAGTGCATGGTGCGCAATGTGTGCCTTTTTCTCGGGCGTTGTGCTGGCAGATTCGGGGAAAGCGGTCACCACTGCAGGGTGCTCGTTGAGGGGTGAGGGGAAGGGGTTAGATTCTGTTCCTGGGGAAAGAGTAACTTGTTGCATGCCCTTCAGGTGTCTCAGCAGGGTTTGAGATCCATGCCAAGCATGTGCGGGGTTCCAAGTGGGAAGCTCACTCACCCTTCCTGCTTGAAGAAAGTCGTATATTTCTTTCTGACACTGCTGGCCAGAGCGCGGTGTCAGGCTCCTGGCATTCACCGCTTTTGCCACCTCCTCCCACAATGCCATGGCGGATGCACCCCTTGGGTGAGGGCCCTGGTTGGGGAAGATCAGCTCACGCCTCTCCTCCATGGTAGCTAGCATGTGCTCCTGGTCGGCCTCTGTGAGTCGGGGAGCTGGTTTGCACGCAGGCATCTTTGTGGTGTAACTGGCTGTGTGTCCATTCCTACAATTTATATACAGCCCTTACTTATTAGGAGAGGAGTCTAACAACACCAGGTTAAAGTCCAACAGGTTTATTTGGTAGCAAACGCCACTAGCTTTCGGAGCGCTGCTCCTTCGTCAGGTGAGTGGGAGATCTGCTCATAAACAGCAAACAGGGCATACAAAGTCACAAACTCAATTTACAGAATAATGAATAATGATTGGAATGCGAGTCTTTACAGCTAATCAAGTCTTAAAGGTACAGACAATGTGAGTGGAGAGAGCATTAGCACAGGTTAAAGAGATGTGTATTGTCTCCAGACCGGACAGCCAGTGAGACTTTGCAAGTCCAGGCAAGTTGTGGGAGTTACAGATAGTGTGACATGAACCCAAGATCCCGGTTGAGGCCGTCCTCATGTGTGCGGAACCTGGCTATCAGTTTCTGCTCAGCGACTCTTGCCTGGTGATTGTCGAGCAGTGATCATTCATCCGTTGTCGTAGCGTCTGCATGATCTCCCCAATGTACCATGCCTCGGGACATCCTTTGGGGAAACCAACGGATGAATGAACACCGCTCGACAATCACCAGGCAAGACTGTTCTCTTCCTGTGGGGGAGCACTTCAGCGGTCACAGGCATTCGGCCTCTGATATTCGGGTAAGCGTTCTCCAAGGCGGCCTTCACAACACACGTGCTGATTGGCTGCCATGCAATGAGCTGCTGTGTCCAGGGAGGGATGCAATACTCAAGGCTCCCATTCAAGAGAGGGAATGCTCACAAGCTAGGGATGTGCATGTCAGCACAACACTAGTTCTCTGCAGGGTAGCAGTGAGGTCAGTATGTTCAAGGGATGGAGGGATTGCGTACCCGCATTATCCAGATCCATGGGGGCATGGGGTGAGCGTGCAGCCATGTCTGAGTGTGGGGGAGAGGGGGGGGGCAGTGATGTCTGTGTGGGGGTTGTGGTGATGAGGAGATGCCGGTGTTGGACTGGGGTAAACACAGTAAGAAGTTTAACAACACCAGGTTAAAGTCCAACAGGTTTATTTGGTAGCAAAATCCACTAGCTTTTGGAGCTTTAAGCCCCTTCCTCAGGGCCCACTCACCTGAAGAAGGGGCTTAAGGCTCCGAAAGCTTGTGTGGCTTTTGCTACCAAATAAACCTGTTGGACTTTAACCTGGTGTTGTTAAACTTCTTACCGGGGGTTGTGGGCCAGTGATGTCTGTGGGGGGGTTGTGGGCCAGCGATGTCTGTGGGGGGGTTGTGGGGGCCAGCGATCAGACCAGCGATGTGTGTGGGGGGGTTGTGGGGGCCAGCGTTGAGACCAGCGATGTGTGTGGGGGGTTGTGGGACCAGCATTGAGGCTAGCGATGTCTGTGGCGGGGGGGTGGGGGGTTGTGGGAGCCAGCGTTGAGGCCAGCGATGTCTGTGGGGGAGTTGTGGGGGCCAGCGTTGAGGCTAGCAATGTCTGTGGGGGGGGGGGGGGGGGGGGGGGGGGGGGGAGGGGGGGGTGCGGTGTGGGGGCCAGCGATGAGGTCTGTGATGTCTATGGGGGGAGGGGGGGGATGGGGGGAGTGGCGGTGTGGGGGCCAGCGTTGAGGCCAGCGATGTCTGGGAGGGGGGGGGGGATGGGGGGGTTGGGGGGGTTGGCGGTGTGGGGGCCAGCGATGAGGCCAGTGATGTCTGAGGGGGTTGGATGGCAGTGATCTGGATGCTGGGAAGTCTTTCCAGGGAGCTCCCAGTGATGTGCGCATGCGCAGGTTCCTGCTCATCCCGCTGATTTTGGGCTCTTTGGCGTGAATAGTGGATAGCGTCCCCCGAGTGTTTAACGATATTCACGATTGTGACCTCTGCATTGCACAGAGTGCAGAAATTCAAGTCTGAAGTTGCACTGGAAAAAAGTCATGATCGAGACCAGATTTCTCACCAGTTCAGCACTGTTGGGAGAATCGCCCTCCGCTTGACTAGTTTGACTCTCTGAACATGTTCAAATGTGAATTCAGGTGTAAGTTGAACCAATAAAAATAGCTTTCCATCTCTGCAACAAGAAAATCTGCCAAGGAGTATAAAAAGTGAAAGTGGGAGTATAGCGTTGAGCTAAAGGATCAGGCGTCTGGTGGCTCTGACATCCATCATTATGAAGTGCTTCGAAAGGTTAGTCACGGCACGAATCAATTCCAGCCTCCCGGACTACCTGGATCCACTACAGTTTGCCGACCGCTGCAACAGGTCCACGGCAAATGCCATCTCTCTGGCTCTGCACCCAACCCTGGAACACCTAGATAACAAGGAAACCTATGTCAGACTCCTTTTCACAGACTACAGCCCCCCCTTCAACACCATTACTCCTATGAAATTCACTTCCAAACTCCGTGGGCCTCAGCTCCTCCCTTTGCGACTGGATCCTGAACTTCCCAACCCACAGACCACAATCAGTAAGGATAGGTAACAACACCTCCTCCACGGTCATCCTCAACACCGGTGCCCCTCCTATTGTTTCTGTCTCTCTCCCCCCTGCATCGTTAGGCCAAAGCCTCAGATCAGTTTCCACTGGTTCCTGGACCAGCAGTTACCAGGAACAACTGCATTTGTCTACCTTCTCTGAAATGTCACAATACTCTCACTCACACCAATTCCCATTCCTCATCACCTCTTTGTTCGCTAACCTACCTCATCTCCCAGTCCAACAAAGCTTCAATTTTAAAATCCTCTACCTTTTTTCATCTCCTCCCAGATTGTCTGTCCTCTTGTATTTCTGAAACATCCTCTGGCCCCAGAGCAGTTCAAGAATCCAAAAGCTTCTAGAGTCAAAGTTAAAGCTTATTTATTAGTCACAAGTAGGCTTGCATTAACACTGCAATGAAGTTACTGTGGAAATCCCCGAGTCGCCACACTCCAGCACCTGTTTGGGTACACTGAAGGAGATTTTAGCATGGCCAATTCATCTAACCAGCACATCTTTGGAGTTTGGGAGGAAACCGGAGCACCCGGAGGAAACCCACGTAGACACGGGGAGAATGTGCAAACTCCACACAGACAGTGACCCAAGCTGGGAATCGAACCCAGGTCCCTGCCACTGTGAGGCAGCAGTGCTAACCACTGTGCCACCATGCTGCCTAGCCTCTAACCCCAGAGCAGTTCAAGAATCCAAATGCTTCTGCAGTTCTGGCCTGTTTCACGATTTTTACTACAAAAGTAATACTTTATTTTCAAAATGAGTGGAAGTAGATTCCAAAGCAGTTTAAGTTTAATATTACAGAAAGTGCAATAGAATTCAACTTTTCCCTGCACAACGTGTTCCATTCTGAAACTAAAAGGGAAAATGCTGGAAAATCTCAGCAGGTCTGGCAGCATCTGTAAGGAGAAAAAAGAGCTGATGTTTTGAGTCCAGATGACCCTTTATCAAAGCAAAGCTAAAAGTAATTTGCTTTTATCCCATGTTCCATTCTGAATTCCCTCAATACAAATTCAATAATCTTGATATTTACAAACTACCATTCAGACAGGCGTACGGCACAAATGGTTCTACGCACCTTCCAGACTCACTGTGCTGTAGCTAAGACATTCAACATGGGTGGCCTATTCTCATGGCATCACTTTACAGCCATCTCCTTTTCCCACAGGGCCTTGAGGACATTGTGTCCAGACCACTCACTGCCTAATGGGCATGTTGTCAAAGACGTTTCTCTGCATAACATTTTCCACGAGGGAAGGTGGCCATCTTTCGCAACACCGGGGACATACAGAACCTCAGTGACGCTTGGTGCTTGCGTACCGAGGGTCTATGCACAGTTTGATGCAGCCACACATGAAGGTCGCCATCATGAGGAGAGAGATATTGGGCACGGTTTCCACTTCCCTCCCCCCACCCCCTCCACCCCCATTCCAATGATTTGAACATCATGCCTTGTTAACATGATCTATTTTCAATCTCTAGACAAAGTGGAAATTATCTTGGGTGATCGCCAAGAGAATTGACAAGGCAACACTGAGCGTACTTCCACCGGATGACCAGGCCCAACCCACAATGGACAGAGGTCCTCTTTCATACGTGCCCAGTTTGCGTTTCATCACAGCATGGGTTTCTTCCAGTTTTTGGCATACTTGCTGGACCTTCCGACTGTCACCCCCAACACTTCAGGTAGTCTGACCCAATAGGATTGATCAAAAAGATCCAAAGATGTGCGGGTTAGGTGCATTGGCCATGCTAAATTGCTAAAATCCTTAGTGTCCCAGGATGCGTAGGTTAGAGGGATTAGATATGTGGGGTTATGGGGATAGGGCCTGGGTGGGATTGTTGTTGGTGCAGACTCGATGGGCTGAATGGCCTCCTTCTGCACTATAGGGATTCTAAGATGCTATGAAAAAGAAGCAATCTACTCTGATTCCCAAGGCCAATTTGAACAATAGGCTGGGGCAACTTTATTTTTTAAAATTTGATTTATTAGTGTCACAAGTAGGCTTACATTAACACTGCAATGAAGTTACTGTGAAAATCCCCCAGTCGCCACATGCTGGCGCCTGTCCGGGTACACTGAGGGAGAATTTAGCATGACCAATACACCCTAACCAGCACGTCTTTCAGACTGTGAGAGGAAACCGGAGCACCCGGAGGAAACCCATGTAGACACAGGGAGGATGTGCAGACTCCACACAGACAGTGATCCAAGCCGGGAATCGAACCTGAGTACCTGGTGCTGTGAGACAGCAGTGCTAACCACTCTGCCACTGTGCCACTTGATCTGGTGGCCAACTGGGAGCGGACGTGACCGAATTAAGTGGTAAGGCCAGTGGGGGAGGTGGGGTGTTTATATCACACCCTGCCCAGCAACATTGGTTTGGGAGCGGTGAGGTGCCATTTTTCAGAGTCAACACTTAGAATCCTATTAGATTGACAATTCATAGAACTTATGCCAGTTAGAGGCTAAAGTCTATAATCATTGGTGGACAATAAGAGATCTCCAAATTAAAATGCATGTTTTTAATTTCACATTACTGTTCTATCGATTTGTCTCCAACAGGCCGACTCATGAAGTGTGAAAGAAGCCTCAGTGACAGAAAGCTGAGGGAACGAGCAGTCTGCGAGAAGCTGCAATACCTCCTTTGTCCAACAGATGTCCTAGTCTTGCATGGCCGCCAAAATTCAATCCAATGAGTAAGAAATATAAATCCTGGAGGATTCATCCTGAAACCATTTGCTTCCATCCACCCAGTTGCCTCTGCCATTGCTAACCCCAAAACTGTCTAGACTTCCAGTGGTGGAGCCTGGGGGGGGGACGGGGGGGGGGGGGCGGAGGGTGTTAAATTGCTGGGCTGTGGGGATTGAAAATTGACCCTTGCCTGCCCAGAATGGCCGAGCGGTCTCCTATGGAGGCGTCTCACAAACTTCATTTAAATGGCTAGCACGGTGGCACAGTGGTTAGCACTGCTGCCTCCCAACACCAGGGACCTGGTTCGATTCCCGGCTCGGGTCACTGTCTGTGTGGAGTTTGCACGTTCTCCCCATGTCTGCATGGCTTTCCTCTGGGTGCTCCGGGTTCCTCCCACAGTCCGAAAGACATGTTGGTTATGTACATTGGCCATGCTAAATTCCCTCAGTGTACCTGAACAGGCGCCGCAGTGTGGCAACTACAGAATTTTCACAGTAACTTCATTGCAGTATTAATATAAGCCTACCTGTGACACTAATAAATAAACTTTAGTTATACCATTGGACAAAGCACTAAGAAATAAATAATTGGAGAATGTAGCAAAGGCCATGTTCTGGCAGACGTTAACCTTGATATTAGCAAACTAGACAAACCAAATGGTCAGAGATCATCTAGAAGATAAGCTTGTAAAAATACAACAGCTTCCTGGTATGACACATCGTGGAACCATTGTGAGGAAAAGGGGCGGCCACACTGCTCAGGGTGTACATATCCCAAATGTGGAAGGGAGTTAGGAGCTCAAATGTGGAGGTGTAAAAACAATAGGGCTGTAATAGGTGGAGATTTCAACTACTCTGAAAGTAACTGGGAAACAAACAGGGTGAAGGGAACAAAGAGCACAAAATTCTTGAACTGCGTTCATATGAACTGTTTCAGCCAGCACATAACAAGCCCAATGAGAGGATGAGCAATTCTAGATTTTGTCTTCGGAAATGAAGCCGGACAAGTTGCTGAAGGAGCAGCTTGCAGACAGTTGTGGGGGTTAAAGGTTACCAGGCAGGAAAAGGAAAGAAATAGAAGTAACCCTCAACAGCTAAAAAAATCACTTTGAACTGGCTCCAGGAAAATCGAGCAGTTTATGGGTGGGATTCTCTGATTGCCTCCAGACCCGCCTCGCTGCTAGCAAGAATGGAGAATTCGGCATTTAGCCAAGGCCTCCATCATGAGATTTATAGGACAGGGTAGGCAATGGCCTAGTGGTACTATCATTAGACTATAAATCCGGGGCAGCACGGTGGCACAGTGGTTAGCACTGCTGCCTCACAGCTCCGGGGACCCCGGGTTCGATTCCCAGCTTGGGTCAATGTGCAGAGTCTGCACGTTCTCCCCGTGTCTGCGTGGGTTTCCTCCGGGTGTTCTGGTTTCCTCCCACAGTCTGAAAGACGTGCTGGTTAGGGTGCATTGACCCGAACAGGCGCTGGAGTGTGGCGACTAGGGGAATTTCACAGTAACTTCGCTGCAGTGTTAATGTAAGCCTTACTTGTGACTAACAAATAAATAATAAAACAGAAATTTAACTAATGTTCTGGGGACCTGGGTTCAAATCCTGCTACTGCAGATGATGGAATTTGAATTCAATAAATAAAATCTGGAATCAAGAATCTAATGATGACCATGAAACCATTGTTGATTGTCGGAAAAACCCATTTGGATCACTAATGTCCTTTAGGGAAGGAAATCTGCCGTCCTTACCCGGTCTGGTCGACATGTGACTCCAGAGCCACAGCAATGTGGTTGACTCTCAACTGCCCTCCAAGGGCAACTAGGGATGGGCAATGGATGCTGGGCCCAGCCAGCGATGCCCATGTCCCACAAATGTTTAAAAATAAGTTATGCTTTTCTGCTAAGGCCCCAACCAGAGTATTACATCCAATGCTGATCAGGAAATATGAGATGGCCCTTGGAAGGGTGCTGGGGACATTCACCAGATAAGGTTGGGGGTAGGGTTGCGGGGGTTTAGACACGAGGTTAGGGGTTAGGTTAGAAAGGCTGAGGTTCTGCTCTTTAGAGTAAAACAGATTGAGGGAAGGTCTAATAGCGGTGTAGAAGAATATGACCAGCTAAGCTAAGGCAGACAAGGGAAAGCCTTGCAAATGGTCCAAGGACCAGTGGGGTCTCAGGTTTAAGATTGTGGGACAAGATATGCAGAGAGATATGTGAGGAAATGTGATTAAGGAGAATCCTAAGGCATTTTATTCATATGTTAGGAACAAAAGAGTTGTCAGGGAAAAAGTCGGACCTCTCAGGGACAAAGGAGGGGAATTATGCTTATAACCCAAGGGAGTAGGGGAGATCCTAAATGAATACTTTGCATCGGTATTCACAAAGGAGAGGGACTTGTTGACTGGGAGTGTCTCAGAGGGAGGTGTTGACCCGTTAGAGAGAATCTCCATTACAAGGGAGGAAGTGTTAGGTTTTTTAAGTAACATTAAAGCTGACAAATCCCCAGGGCCTGATGGCATCTATCCTAGACTGCTCAGGGAGACAAGAGATGTAATTGCTGGGCCTCTGACGGAAATCTTTGTCTCTTCATTGGACACAGGTGAGGTCCCTGAGGATTGGAGGATAGCGAATGTGGTACCGTTATTTAAGAAGGGTAGCAGGGATAACCCAGATAATTATAGGTCAGTGAGCTTGACGTCTATGGTAGGGAAGTTGTTGGAGAGGATTCTTAGAGACAGGATGTATGCGCATTTAGAAGGGAACAATCTCATTAGTGACAGACAGCATGGTTTTGTAAGTGGGAGGTCGTGCCTTACAAATTTGGTGGAGCTTTTTGAGGAAGTGACAAAAACGGTTGACGAAGGAAGGGCCGTGGATGTCGTCTATATGGATTTCAGCAAGGCATTTGACAAAGTCCCTCATGGCAGGTTGGTTAAGAAGGTTAAGGCTCATGGGATACAAGGAGAGGTGGCTAGATGGGTAGAAAACTGGCTTGGCTACAGGAGACAGAGGATAGCAGTCGAAGGGTCTTTTTCCGGCTGGAGGTCTGTGACCAGTGGTGTTCCGCAGGGCTCTGTACTGGGACTTCTGCTATTTGTGATATATATAAATGATTTGGAAGAAGGTGTAACTGGTGTTATCAGCAAGTTTGCGGATGACACGAAGATGGCTGGACTTGCGGATAGCGATGAACATTGTCGGACAATACAGCAGGATATAGATAGGCTGGAAAATTGGGCGGAGAAATGGCAGATGGAATTTAATCCAGATAAATGTAAAGTGATGCATTTTGGAAGAACTAATGTAGGGGGGAGTTATACAATAAATGGCAGAGCCATCAAGAGTATAGAAACACAGAGGGACCTAGCTGTGCAAGTCCACAAATCCTTGAAGGTGGCAACACAGGTGGAGAAGGTGGTGAAGAAGGCATATGGTATGCTTGCCTTTATAGGATGGGGTATAGAGTATAAAAGCTGGAGTCTGATGTTGCAGTTGTATAGAACGCTGGTTAGGCCACATTTGGAATACTGCGTCCAGTTCTGGTCGCCGCACTACTAGAAGGATGTGGAGGCTTTAGAGAGAATGCAGAGAAGGTTTACCAGGATGTTGCCTGGTTTGAGGGTCTTAGTTATGAGGAGAGATTGGGTAAACTGGGCCTGTTCTCCCTGGAAAGACGGAGAATGAGGAGAGACCTAATAGAGGTCTACAAAATTATGAAGGGTATTGATAGGGTGAACAGTGGGAAGCTTTTTCCCAGGTCGGAGGTGATGATCACGAGGGGTCACGGGCTCAAGGTGAGAGGGGTGAGGTAAAACTCAGATATCAGAGGGACGTTTTTTACACAGAGAGTGGTGGGGGCCTGGAATGTGCTGCCAAGTAGGGTGGTGGAGGCAGGCACGCTGGCATCATTTAAGACTGACCTGGATAGTCACATGAGCAGTCTGGGAATGGAGGGATACAAACAAATGGTCTAGTTGGACCAATGAGCGGCACAGGCTTGGAGGGCCGAAGGGCCTGTTTCCTGTGCTGTACTGTTCTTTGAGAATTTTTTTTTTAATGCAGCGAGTGGTAAAGACCGGGACATTGACACTCACCAGGATGACAGAAGTGGAAATAATCAATGATTCTGGAAGGAGAAGCAGCCAGCATAATTAAGGACCCCACGCAGCCCGAACATTCTCTCTTCCACCTTCTTCCATCGGGAAAAGGGTAAAAAAGTCTCAGGTCACGTACCAACCAACTCAAGAACAGCTTCTTCCCTGCTGCCATCAGACTTTTGAGTGGACCTACCTCGCACTAAGTTGATCTTTCTCTACACCCTAGCTCTGACTGTCACACTACATTCTGCACCCCCTCCTTTCCTTCTCCCCTGTGTACTCTATGGCTGGAATTTTACCATCCCGCCCCCCATGCGAATCGGAGGGGGCGAGGGACGGACAATGGACATTGACCTCGGGTGGGATTTTACGGTTTTGGGACGAATGAAGCCGTAAAACCCTGCCCTGTGAACAGTATGTTTTGTCTGTATAGTGCGCAAGAAAAAATACCTTTCACTGCATCCCAACACCTGTGACAGTAAGAAATCAAATCCAATCAAAAATAAAGTTGCTGGGTGGTAGGTGGGGGAGTGGAACTGATTGGTTTACTCCATGAGGAGTAAGAATGGATTCGATGGGCTGAAAGGCCTCCTTCTGTATTTGAATGGCATTATGACTTTGACTCTATCCCGTATCCCTTGGTCCATACCGGGGGCTGGTTATACATGTGGAGAATTACCTGCAATGAGATGTGAATGTTTTGGTACCAGGTGGGAATTCAGTGCAGGGAAAGAGTTGCTGTTTTTTATATCTTTATTCCAGGCTCCAGAAACCGGCGAGTGTTCTCGGATTTAACCAGGTGAGCAGGGGACGATTATTTGCTGCGTTTCTAAGATATTTTTCCCTCTAAATGAGGGCGTGTATACGAACGTAGAAACAAGGAGCATGAGGAGAGGTTGAATAAACCAGGATTGTTTTCACTGGAAAGATGGAGGCTGAGGGGAGACCTGATAGAAGTCTAGAAAATTGTGAGAGAGATAGACAGGGTGGATAATCAGAGGATTTTTCCCAGGCAGATGCACACATGGCGGAAACGCGTGTGCGAATCCCGTGAATGCCCAGACGCAAGATTCTCCCACCATGCTGCACTAGAAAATTAGTGTAGCAGGTGGAAGAATCACCCCCAGAGCATTGCAGCTATAACAGAGACTTGGCTCAGGAGCAGGAATGGGTGTTAAATATCCCTGGATAAAAGTGTCGACAAAAGATAGGAAATTAAGACGAGGAACAAAAACAGAAAATGCTGGAAAATCTCAGCAAGTCTGACAGCATCTGTTGAGGGAGAATAGAACCCTGATGAAGGCCTGGATAGAGTGGACGTGAAGAGAATGTTTCCACTAGTAAGAAAACCTAGAACCAGAGGGCACAACCTCAGGCTAAAGAGATGATCCTTTAAAACAGAGATGAGGGGGAATTTCTTCAGCCAGAGAGTGGTGAATCTGTGGAATTCTTTGCCGCAGGAGGCTGTGGAGGCCAGGTCGTTGAGTGTCTTTAAGACAGAGATAGATAGGTTCTTGATTAATAAGGGGTTATGGGGAATAGCAGGTGAATGGGGATGAGAAAAGAAATCAGCCATGATTGAATGGCGGAGCAGACTCGATGGGCCGAGTGGCCTAATTCTGCTCCTATGTCTTATGGTCTTATGGAAGGGTCATCCAGACTTGAAACATTGGCTCTATTCTCTTTCCACAGATGCTGTCAGACCCTGCTGAGATTTTCCAGCATTTCTGTTTTTGTTTCAGATTCCAGCGTCCGCAGTATTTTGCTTTTATTTGAAGAACACAAGGAGATGGGCATTGATGAAGGAGAGCTTTGGAACGCTGGAAACAGAGAATGCCCCAGAGAGGTCAAAGGCAGAACCTACCTAGCTCGCACTAAGCAACAAAAAAGGTATGATTACATTTCAATGTTTGGGAATGATACACAACTTTGAAGCATTGTGAACTATGAGGAAGATAGTGCAGAACTTCAACAGTTCCACAGGATACAAAGTTAGGCAGCATTGTGGACAGTGGAGATGTCGGCATCAAATTACAAAGGGATATTGATAGACTCGGCGAATGGGCAAATGTGGCAAATGGATTTCAATCTCAGCAAGTGTGGGGTTATTTTGGACCGAAAATAGATAGATCAGGGTACTTTCGAGATGTTATGAAGTTATGCAGTAGGTATCCAAAGAGACTTGAGGGTTCAGGCGATGGCCTAGTGGTATTATCGTTAGACTATTAACTCAGAAACTCAGTTAATGTTCTGGGGACCCGGGTTCCAATCCCGCCACGGCAGACGGTGGAATTTGAATTCAGTAAAAAAAAATCTGGAATTAAGAATTTACTGATAACTATGAAACCATTGTCGATTGTCGGAAAAACCCATTTGGTTCACTAGTGTCCTTTAGGGAAGGAAATCTGCCGTCCTTACCTGGTCTGGCCTACATGTGACGCCAGCAATGTGGTTGACTCTCAACTGCCCTCCAAGGGCAACTAGAGATGGGCAATAAATGCTGGCCCAGCCAGCGACGCCCATGTCCCACAAATGAATGAAAAAAAGATGCATAGATTTTTAAAGTGTGAAAATTAATTGCAAAGGTTAATGGAATGCTAACCTTTATATGTTGAGGACTGGAGCATAAGGACACAGAGGTTACGCTGAATCTTTACCAAACCCTGGTTAAATCCCACTTGGAGTCACTGTGAGTAGGTCTGGGCACCACTCCCTAGGAAGGTTATATTACCCTTAGAGGGAGTATAGTGTAGGTTCACCAGAATGATACCAGGACTTCAGGGGTTTAAATAAGAGGAAAGATTATATAAATTAGACCTGTTTTCTCAAGAATTTAGAAGGTTAAGGGGTGACCTGATCAAAGTCTTCAAGATACAACAGGAAAAGACAGAGTAGAGAAAGATAAACTCTTCCCACTGATTGGATGTTCTAGAACTAAGGGGAATGACTCAAATCAGACTATTCAGGAGAGATATTAGGAAGCACTTCTACAGGAAGAGGTTTGGAGCTCCCTTCCACAAACAGCGATTGATACTCGGCCAGTTAATGGGAGCGATCCCCCCAAGAAAAGTGCCCAATGGGTGGAAAAACGAGAGATTTTCACAGGCGATTTTTTGGGGCACATTTAGTTTTACGAATCTCCAGCGATCTGTACTCCACAGAGTGCCTCAGGGGGGATTCACGCTGGTAAAGCAGGTGGGGGCGGGGGGGTTGTTGAGGGGGGGGCGGGTGGGACCTCATCTCACTGGAGAGGCCAGAATCAGCACATTCGTTAAGCGAGTCACTGCACGAGCCACTCCATCGCTGGAAACCCGATCGCCGGCCTTCCAATTTCTCCCAGGCCGCCGGCTGATTGTCGGCCTCCCCAACCCCTCCGCCCTCCCCCCCCCCCCGCCGTCCACCGGCCACCAGCCTCCCCAAGCTCTCCCCTGTGAACGCCTGCCTCCCCGACCCCTTCTCCGCGAAAGCCGGCCTTCCTGACTCCTCCTCCCACCAGCCACCCCAACCCCTCCTCCCCATCACTAGCCTCATCGACTGCTCCCCCCACCGATCACTGGCCTCCCCGACCCCTCCCCTGTGAACACCAGCCTCCCCAACCCCTTCCCTGCGAACTGCGGCCTTCTTGACCCCTCCTCTGTGATCACCAGCCATCCCGACCCCTCCCCTCCAATCACCAGCCTCGTCGACCGTTTCTCCCACCGATCGCCGGCCTCCCTGACCCTTCCCCCCCACCCACACACACCACCCCATAACAAAGAGACTGCCAGACCACCACCCCCCCTATTCTTCTCCTACAAACAAAAAGGACCCATTGCATCCCCTGGAACCCAACACAACCAACCCAGATGGTACCGGAAAAGAAACCCTCGATGACCCCCTCCCATAACACTAAATGTACCAAACCTACCAAAAAGATCCCCTGCCCCAGAAATAACACCCTTCTACCCAAGATCAATACCATTACCGAAGGCCCCAACCCCCTGCCCGACCCACCCTCGAACCCCCATGGGCCCCCTGAATCAATAAGTAAAACCATGAAGCCGCTTCTCTCCCTTACCCCCCCCCCCCCCCCCATACCCCGCTCCACAACATACACAAGAACATAAGGCACTCAGACCTGGAGACTTATCCACCGCCAACACCCCCCCAAAAGAAATCAAGGGCCCACCACAGGCACAAAATACCACAAGGGTAAAAAGAGGTTTTAAAAAGAAGTTTTAAAAAGAAGTGGCCTTTATCAATCGAGGGATTGAGTTTTGGAGTCTGGGGATAATGATGCAGCTATATAAGACCCTCGTCAGACCCCACTTGGAGTACTGTGCTCAGTTCTGGTCGCCTCACTATAGGAAGGATGTGGAAAAGATTGAAAGGGTGCAGAGGAGATTTACAAGGATGTTGCCTGGATTGAGTGGCATGCCTTATGAGGATAGGCTGAGGGAGCTCGGTCTTTTCTCCTTGGAGAGATGAAGGATGAGAGGAGACCTAATAGAGGTGTATAAGATGTTGAGAGGCATAGATCGGGTGGACTCTCAGAGGCTTTTTCCCAGGGTGGAAATGTCTGCTACGAGAGGACACAGGTTTAAGGTGCTGGGGGGTAGGTACAGGGGAGATGTTAGGGGTAAGTTTTTCACACAGAGGGTGGTGGGTGAGTGGAATCGGCTGCCGTCAGTGGTGGTGGAGGCGAACTCAATAGGGTCTTTTAAGAGACTCCTGGATGAGTACATGGGACTTAATAGGATGGAGGGTTATAGGTAGGTCTAGAAGGTAGGGATGTGTTCGGCACAACTTGTGGGCCGAAGGGCCTGTTTGTGCTGTAGTTTTTCTATGTTTCTATGTTTCTAAGTATCCCTCCCCCACAAACACCAGGAATGGAATGCAAGGAACTGACCCAGAAACTAGAGGACTAAAACTCTAACCCCAGAACCATAGATGGAGGGAACACAAAACTGAGAACACACCACACTGCCTCCCTGTCACTCAGCGACGGGAAGGGGGTGAATCCCAAACCCACAGAGAGCCAATGAGCTGCAACAGCTTCCTGTCACTCGAGGACAGGAAGGGGCGGGATTTAAGCTCATATACAGGACAGGTACAGAAAGGGAACTTCCTTTGCCCACAGAGGTAGCAAGGAACAAGAGCCGAACACTCACTCACCACAAAGCTGCTGGAGGAGACAGGATCCAGAAAGGGCCGCAAAAAGGACACAAGTATGGGATGGTGAGATCAACTCTCTCTTCCCATATAAAATGCAAAGAAGTGATAAAACCGGTCGGGATGCAAGCTAAATAAGCAATATTAAATCCCAGTTGGGACGTTACTGGAGAGGAAAGGCAAGAATGGCCAGGCACTATCCACATGCCCCGGACGTGGGACGAACGGGAGCTAAATGAACCTCAGTCGGACCTGGTCTCAACCTTCAGCAGCTCTAGGATGAGTGAATATATTACATCCACAGAAAAATAAAGATTCTCAGTGTCCTAGACATGGTTCACAGATCGACATAGATTCACCTTAATCAATGGGGGTAATCCCACACCCGTCAACTCAACACTCTGATCAAGACCTTTGATCCGGACCTTCAGGGCACCGTCCGTGCTCTCATCCCACGTACTCCCTGCGTTGGAGATCTCTACTGCCTCCCCAAGTTACACAAGGCAAACACACCCGGCCGTCCCATCGTATCGGGCAATGGGACCCCGTGCAAGAACCTCTCCGGCTATGTCGAGGGCATCCTGAAACCCATTGTACAAAGAACCCCCAGCTTTTGTCGCGACACTACGGACTTCCTACAGAAACTCAACGCACATGGAGCAGTTGAACCAGGAGCACTCCTCGTCACAATGGATGTCTCGGCACTCTACACCAGCATCCCCCACGATGATGGCATTGCTGCAAAGGCCTCAGTACTCAACGCCAACAACTGCCAGTTTCCAGATGCAATTTTACAACTCATCCGCTTCATCCTGGACCACAATATCTTCATCTTCAACAACCAGTTCTTCATCCAGACACACGGAACAGCCATGAGCACCGAATTTGCACCTCAATATGCCAACATCTTCATGCACAGGTTCGAACAAGACTTCTTCACCACACAGGACCTTCAACCGATGCTATACACTAGATACATTGATGACATTTTCTTCCTTTGGACTCATGGTGAACAATCACTGAAACGACTATATGATGACATCAACAAGTTCCATCCCACCATCAGACTCACCATGGACTACTCTCCGGAATCGTTGCATTCTTGGACACATGCATCTCCATTAAGGACCTCAGCACCTCACTTTACCGCAAGCCCACGGATAACCTCACGATACTCCACTTCTCCAGCTTCCACCCGAAACACGTTAAAGAAGCCATCCCCTACGGACAAGCCCTCCGTATACACAGGATCTGCTCGGATGAGGAGGAGCGCAACAGACACCTCCAGACGCTGAAAGATGCCCTGATAAGAACAGGATATGGCGCTCGACTCATCGATCGACAGTTCCAATGCACCATAGGGAAAAACAGCACCGACCTCCTCAGAAGACAAACATGGGACACGGTGGACAGAGTACCCTTCATCGTCCAGTACTTCCCCGGAGCGGAGAAGCTACAGCATCTCCTCCGGAGCCTTCAACATGTCATTGATGAAGACAAACATCTCGCCAAGGCCATCCCCACACCCCCACTTCTTGCCTTCAAACAACCGCACAACCTCAAACAGACCATTGTCCGCAGCAAACTACCCAGCCTTCAGGAGAACAGTGACCACGACACCACACAACCCTGCCACAGCAACCTCTGCAAGACGTGCCGGATCATCGACACGGATGCCATAATCTCACGTGAGAACACCATCCACCAGGTACACGGTACATACTCTTGCAACTCGGCCAACGTTGTCTACCTGATACGTTGCAGGAAAGGATGTCCCGAGGCATGGTACATTGGGGAAACCATGCAGACGCTACGACAACGGATGAATGAACACCGCTCGACAATCACCAGGCAAGACTGTTCTCTTCCTGTGGGGGGGCACTTCAGCAGTCACGGGCATTCAGCCTCTGATCTTCGGGTAAGCGTTCTCCAAGGTGGCCTTCACGACACACGACAACGCAGAGTCGCTGAGCAGAAACTGATAGCCAAGTTCCGCACATATGAGGACGGCCTAAACCGGGATCTTGGGTTTATGTCACACTATCAGTAATCCCCACAGCTTGCCTCCTGGACTTGCAGAATCTCACTGGCTGTCCTGTCTGGAGACAATACGCATGGTGAAGCATTGAACCAATATTTCTCTTCGGTGTTCACGCAAGGGGACATGAATATAGCTGAGGAGGACACTGGGTTGCAAGGGAGTAGAATAGACAGTATTACAGTTGATAAGGAGGATGTGCAGGATATTCTGGAGGGTCTGAAAATAGATAAATCCCCTGGTCCGGATGGGATTTATCCAAGGATTCTCTGGGAGGCAAGAGAAGTGATTGCAGAGCCTCTGGCTCTGATCTTCAGGTCGTCGTTGGCCTCTGGTATAGTACCAGAAGATTGGAGGTTAGCGAATGTTGTCCCATTGTTTAAGAAGGGGAACAGAGACTTCCCCGGGAATTATAGACCGGTGAGTCTCACTTCTGTTGTCGGCAAGATGTTGGAAAAAATTATAAGGGATAGGATTTATAGTTATTTGGAGAGTAATGAATTGATAGGTGATAGTCAGCATGGTTTTGTGGCAGGTAGGTCGTGCCTTACTAACCTTATTGAGTTTTTTGAGAAAGTGACCAAGGAGGTGGATGGGGGCAAGGCAGTGGACGTGGTATATATGGATTTTAGTAAGGCGTTTGATAAGGTTCACCATGGTAGGCTTCTGCAGAAAATGCAGATGTATGGGATTGGGGGTGATCTAGGAAATTGGATCAGGAATTGGCTAGCGGATAGGAAACAGAGGGTGGTGGTTGATAGTAAATATTCATCATGGAGTGCGGTTACAAGTGGTGTACCTCAGGGATCTGTTTTGGGGCCACTGCTGTTTGTAATATTTATTAATGATCTGGATGAAGGTATAGTTGGGTGGATTAGCAAATTTGCTGATGACACCAAAGTCGGTGGTGTGGTAGACAGTGAGGAAGGGTGTCGTAGTTTGCAGGAAGACTTAGACAGGTTGCAAAGTTGGGCCGAGAGGTGGCGGATGGAGTTTAATGCGGAGAAGTGTGAGGTAATTCACTTTGGTAGGAATAACAGATGTGTTGAGTATAGGGCTAACGGGAGGACTTTGAATAGTGTGGAGGAGCAGAGGGATCTAGGTGTATGTGTGCATAGATCCCTGAAAGTTGGGAATCAAGTAGATAAGGTTGTTAAGAAGGCATATGGTGTCTTGGCGTTTATTGGTAGGGGGATTGAATTTAGGAGTCGTAGCGTTATGTTGCAACTGTACACAACTCTGGTGCGGCCGCACTTGGAGTACTGTGTGCAGTTCTGGTCCCCACATTACAGGAAGGATGTGGAGGCTTTGGAGAGGGTGCAGAGGAGGTTTACCAGGATGTTGCCTGGTATGGAGGGGAGATCCTATGAGGAGAGGCTGAGGGATTTGGGATTGTTTTCGCTGGAAAGGCGGCGGCTAAGAGGGGATCTTACTGAAACATATAAGATGATTAGAGGTTTAGATAGGGTGGATAGTGATAGCCTTTTTCCTCTGATGGAGAAATCCAGCACGAGGGGGCATGGCTTTAAATTGAGGGGGGGTAGTTATAGAACCGATGTCAGGGGTAGGTTCTTTACCCAGAGGGTGGTGAGGGATTGGAATGCCCTGCCAGCATCAGTAGTAAATGCGCCTAGTTTGGGGGCGTTTAAGAGATCCGTAGATAGGTTCATGGACGAAAAGAAATTGGTTTAGGTTGGAGGGTCACAGTTTTTTTTTTTAACTGGTCGGTGCAACATCGTGGGCCGAAGGGCCTGTTCTGCGCTGTAATGTTCTATGTTCTATGTTCTATGTTCTATGTTCTATCTCTTTAACCTGTGCTTAATGCTCTCTTCACTCACATTGTCTGTATCTTTAAGACCTGGTTGGCTGTAGAGATTCGCATTCTAATCAGTATTTTGTAACTTGATTTTGTGTCTCTGTATGCCCTGTTTGAGAGCAGATATCCACTCCATCTGATGAAGGAGCAGCGCTCCGAAAGCTAATGGCATTTGCTACCAAATACATGAAACACATGGGAACCTGTTAGAATGATCAAAATAATCCACTAAAGTGTAAATCCAGAAAACAAAAATATAAACCTGTAACTTTTCAAGCAGGATATAAAATGGAGGACACACTGGCCACATGGTGACTCTGTTCACTCCACAGGCAGGCCTAGGTAGACACAAATCTTTAAGTATTCGATCACCGAAAACAAAAGGAGAAACCTGGACACAGGATAGGTTGTTACAATTAACAAAAGGCTCTCCCTTAAAAATGCAAATGTTTATACTCCCTAAATCAATGGAGATCAGAGTATACCCTGGACACAGGGTAACCTACCATCACTGACAAAAGAAACTCTCCTCAGAAGGGCAACAACTAACCCCATAGATCAGTTTAAAATAATGATATATGTGAAATCATTCATTTATGGGCGGCACGGTGGCACAGTGGTTAGCACTGCTGCCTCACAGTGCCAGGGACCCGGGCTGGGTTCCCGACTTGGACCACTACCTGTGCAGAGTCTGCATGGTCTCCCCCTGTCCGTGTGGCTTTCCTCCAGGTGCTCAGGTGTCCTCCCACACTCCAAAGATGTGTAGGTTAGGTAGGTTGGCCATAATAAATTCTTCCTCAATGTACCCTTCCACAGTACTTCATTACATTGTTAATGTAAACCCACTTGGGACACTAATTAATAAATAAAGAAATAAATAAATGGTCAAAGAAGTCATCTTTGCACTGCCAACTAAAGTTCTTGCCTCATGCCAAACCCATCCAAATAAACGAGGATGCCCCTACACCCCCTCACTCTGCCAACTAGTGCCCCCATACCAATCTGATACGCACTACTGAATCCACACCATGTCATCCTGCCAACCACAACAGAAAACACAAGTCACCCCCCGCCCCCCCCACCAGCTCCAGGAGCCACCCAACCCCACCCGCCTTAACAGAAACACACAGGGGAGGCAAAAGTGCCAAGACATGGGAAGACAACAAACCACCTTTCAACCTACAACCTGCTCACCAACATCCCTATCAGGAAACCCCCCAGGACAGGGTGTACAGGTACACAGGCCACTGAAAGTGGCAATGCAGGTGGAGAAGGTAGTCAAGAAGGCATACAGCGTGCTTGCCTTTATCGGCCGGGACATTGAGTTTAAAAATTGGCAAGTCATGTTGCAGTTTTATAGAACATTAGTTAGGACGCACTTGGAATATAGTGTTCAATTCTGGTTGCCACACTACTAGAAGGATGTGAAGACTTTGGAGAGGGTACAGAAAAGATTTACCAGGATGTTGCCTGGTATGGAGGGCATTAGCTATGAGGAGAGGTTGGAGAAACTTTGTTTGTTTTCACTGGAACGATGGAGGTTGAGGGGTGACCTGATAGAAGTCTACAAGATTATGAGGGGCATGGACAGAGTGGATAGTCAGAAGCTTTTTTCCAGGGTGGAAGAGTCAATTACTAGGGGGCATAGGTTTAAGGTGCGAGGGGAAAGGTTTAAAGGAGATGTACGAGGCAAGTTTTTCACTAGGAGGGTGGTGGGTGCCTGGAACTCGCTGCTGGGAGAGGTAGTGGAAGCAGATACGATAGTGAGTTTTAAGGGGCGTCTTGACAAATACATGAATAGGATGGGAATAGAGGGATATGGTCCCCAGAAGGGTAGGGGGTTTTAGTTCAGTTGGGCAGCATGCTCGGTGCAGGCTTGGAGGGGCGAAGGGCCTCTTCCTGTGCTGTAATTTTCTTTGTTCTTTGTTCTTTTCCCCCCTACCGCCTGAACTCCTCACCCCCCCACCCCCCCGGTCCCCGGCACCCCCCCCCCCCCCCCCCCCCCCCGGAAAAGACGAAGTCTGACTCAGCAACAGACACAAAACCTCCCCAGTCAGGTAACCCCCCACAAAAATTCTCCAACACACACACTACCTTGACATCCACCCCAATCCCAGAAACATATAAACCCCCAACGTAGCAGCCCCCACTCCCTAACAAATACCACCTCAACAACCACCTCCCCCCAACCACCTAAAATACGGCAGGATCAGACCATCACTCTGTTTTCCTCTTCCCCCCTACCCCACAACCCCTGCTTCCCCCCCCCCCCCACACGAGGGTTCCCCCCCATTCACCACCCTGCACAAGAAAAAGCTAATAGGAGTAAGAATATATAAAACAATGGAAAAGGCCCAGGAGACAAGAAGACAACAAGCCAAAATATAAGGGCAAAGTATCACAGGGAGCAACAAGGGTAGAACGTGAGCCGAAAGAAAAGTGGCAGAGCACGAAGAAAAGGGGACATGTCCTCTCTCTGTCCGACAACAAAAACCCTCCACCCCCCAATCATGGGCCTTCCTGACCCTCCCCCACTGATCGCCGGCCTCCCAACCCCTCGCCCCTTGGGCCAGCCCCAATAACCAGCCCCCCCATGTGGAGCCCCGATCTCCCCAACCTCATGTCAGCCCCAATCCCCTCCTCACTCCGTCTGCCACCAATCCCATTGCAGGCTGCACAGCGGGTCCCTCCCGCCTCCACCAACACCACTCATCAGCCCTACTCCAGTAGGCCTCGCCCTCTCTGGTCCCACCCCCTTGCCAGGCTGACACTGCCAGGGTACGCAGATGCCATGCCAGAGTGCCAGACTAGCAGTGCCAGGCTGGCACTGCCCAGTTGATGTTACGGGTCCAACACGGAAACTGAGAGGTTGGTGAATAGCACGATTTTAGACATGGTCACTCCACAGCTTAAGGAAGTGCAGTCAGAGAGATATGAACAGACAAACAGTACATCATTCTGCCCCTCAAACCTGCTCTGCCACTTAATAAGATGATACGCTGCAGGAAAGGATGTCCCGAGGCATGGTACATTGGGGAAACCATGCAGACGCTACGACAACGGATGAATGAACACCGCTCGACAATCACCAGGCAAGACTGTTCTCTTCCTGTGGGGGAGCACTTCAGCAGTCACAGGCATTCAGCCTTGGATCTTCAGGTAAGCGTTCTCCAAGGCCGCCTTCACGACACACGACACCACAGACTCGCTGAGCAGAAACTGATAGCCAAGTTCCGCATACATGAGGACAGCCTAAACTGGGATGTTGGATTTATGTCACATTATCAGTAACCCCCACAGCTTTCCCCCCTGATCTTGCAGAATCTTACTAGCTGTTCTGTCTGGAGACAATACACATCTCTTTAACCTGTGTTTAATGTTCCCTCCACCCACATTATCTGTACCTTTAAGACCTGGCTGGCTGTAGAGATTTGCATTCTAATTAGAACATAGAACATAGAACATTACAGCGCAGAACAGGCCCTTCGGCCCACGATGTTGCACCGACCAGTTAAAAAAAAAAAAAAAACTGTGACCCTCCAACCTAAACCAATTTCTTTTCGTCCATGAACCTATCTACGGATCTCTTAAACGCCCCCAAACTAGGCGCATTTACTACTGATGCTGGCAGGGCATTCCAATCCCTCACCACCCTCTGGGTAAAGAACCTACCCCTGACATCGGTTCTATAACTACCCCCCCTCAATTTAAAGCCATGCCCCCTCGTGCTGGATTTCTCCATCAGAGGAAAAAGGCTATCACTATCCACCCTATCTAAACCTCTAATCATCTTATATGTTTCAATAAGATCCCCTCTTAGCCGCCGCCTTTCCAGCGAAAACAATCCCAAATCCCTCAGCCTCTCCTCATAGGATCTCCCCTCCATACCAGGCAACATCCTGGTAAACCTCCTCTGCACCCTCTCCAAAGCCTCCACATCCTTCCTGTAATGTGGGGACCAGAACTGCACACAGTACTCCAAGTGCGGCCGCACCAGAGTTGTGTACAGTTGCAACATAACGCTACGACTCCTAAATTCAATCCCCCTACCAATAAACGCCAAGACACCATATGCCTTCTTAACAACCTTATCTACTTGATTCCCAACTTTCAGGGATCTATGCACACATACACCTAGATCCCTCTGCTCCTCCACACTATTCAAAGTCCTCCCGTTAGCCCTATACTCAACACATCTGTTATTCCTACCAAAGTGAATTACCTCACACTTCTCCGCATTAAACTCCATCCGCCACCTCTCGGCCCAACTTTGCAACCTGTCTAAGTCTTCCTGCAAACTACGACACCCTTCCTCACTGTCTACCACACCACCGACTTTGGTGTCATCAGCAAATTTGCTAATCCACCCAACTATTTAGTATTCTGAAACTTGATTTCTGTGTCTCTGTGCACTGTTGGAGAACAGATTACCACTCCATCTGACGAAGGGGCAGCGCTCCGAAAGCTTATGGTATTTGCTACCAAATAAACCTGTTGGACTTTAACCTGGTGTTGTGAGACTTCTTACTGTGCTTAATAAGATCACAGCTAATCTGACAGGAACCTCAAATCTGCCTCCTGCCTGCCCCCAATAAGTTGCTTACCAATAATCCATCCACTTCTACCTTAAAAATAGACTCTGCTTCCAGCACTTCTTCAGGAAGAAGTTCCAAAGACTTATGAACCTTTGAGTCAACAAAATGTATCCTCACCTCTGTTATAAATGGGTGACCCCTTATTTTTAAACAGTGGCCCCTAGTTTGAAATGAAACATCCTCGTCACATCCACCCTGTCGAGACCCTCAGCATCCTTCATGTTTCAATCAAGTCGCCTCTTACTCTTCTAAACTCCAGCGGATACAATCCGAACCTCTCCAACCTTTCCTCATGAGGCAACCCGCCCATTCCTGGCATTAGTCTGAACTGCTTCCAGTGCATTTACATCCTTCCTTAAATAAGGAAACCAACACTGTACACAATATTCCAGATGTGGTCTCACTGGTGCTTTGTATAACTGAAGCATAACCTCCCTAGTTTTATGTTCAATTCCCCTTTCACTAAATGATAATATTCTATTCACTTTCCTAATTACTTGCTGTGCCTGCATACTCACCTTTTGTGATTCATGCACTCGGACACCCAGATCCCTCTGCATCTCAGAGCTCTGCAATGGCTCACCTTTCAGATTATATTCTTCTTTTTTATTCTTCCCGCCAAAATGAACAATTTCACTTTTTTCCCACATTGACTCCTCTTTGATTTGATTTGATTTGTTATTGTCACATGTATTAGCATACAGTGAAAAGTATTGTTTCTTGCACTATACAGACAAAGCATGCCGTTCATAGAGAAGGAAAGGAGAGAGTGCAGAATGTAGTGTTACAGTCATAGCTAGTGTGTAGAGAAAGATCAACTTAATACGAGGTATTTTATGTTTATGGCGAGCTTTCTCTCATACTTTAATTTTTTGCTCCTCATTGATCTTTGAGACATTCTTTGCTGTTTTGTCCAATCACAGAATCATAAAATCCCTACAGTGCAGAGGGAGGCCATTTGGCCCATCAAGCATGCACTGACAACAATCCCACCCAGGCCCTATCCCCGTAACCCCATGCATTTACCCTGCTAGCCTCCCTGACACTAAAGGTCAATTTAGCATAGTCAATCCACCTAACCTGCACATCTTTGGAATGTGGGGGGGAAACCGGAGCACCCGGAGGAAACCCACGCAGGCTCGGAGAGAATGTGCAGACTCCATACAGTCACCCAAAGCTGGAGCTGTGAAGCAGCTGTGCTAATCACTGTGCCACCGTGCCCTGACCTATCACCTATCTTTGCACAATTATATGCTTTTTCCTTTAAGTTTGACACCATTTTTAATCTTTCTAGTTTACCATGGATGGTGAGTCCATCCTTGGACATTTTCTTATTCATTGGGATGTATTTTTTCCCACATTGTACTCCACTTGCCGGATCTTTGCTCCCTCTCCTAACCTTTCTATATCTTTTTGAATCCTCTTTGAGGTCATGCTAGCAGGGGCCCGAATATCGAATATACCCGAATACCCGAAATACCCTCATATTCGGGTAAGCTTTCTCCAAGGCGGCCTTCACAACACACGACAAAGAACAAGAACAAAGAACAAAGAACAGTACAGCACAGGAAACAGGCCCTTCGGCCCTCCAAGCCTGTGCCGCTCCTTGGTCCAACTAGACCAATCGTTTGTATCCCTCCATTCCCAGGCTGCTCATGTGACTATCCAGGTAAGTCTTAAACGATGTCAGCGTGCCTGCCTCCACCACCCTACTTGGCAGCGCATTCCAGGCCCCCACCACCCTCTGTGTAAAAAACGTCCCTCTGATGTCTGAGTTATACTTCGCCCCTCTCAGCTTGAGCCCGTGACCCCTCGTGATCGTCACCTCCGACCTGGGAAAAAGCTTCCCACTGTTCACCCTATCTATACCCTTCATAATCTTGTATACCTCTATTAGATCTCCCCTCATTCTCCGTCTTTCCAAGGAGAACTACCCCAGTCTACCCAATCTCTCCTCATAGCTAAGACCCTCCATACCAGGCAACATCCTGGTAAACCTTCTCTGCACTCTCTCCAATGCCTCCACGTCCTTCTGGTAGTGCGGCGACCAGAACTGGACGCAGTACTCCAAATGTGGCCTAACCAGCGTTCTATACAGCTGCATCATCAGACTCCAGCTTTTATACTCTATACCCCGTCCTATAAAGGCAAGCATACCATATGCCTTCTTCACCACCTTCTCCACCTGTGTTGCCACCTTCAAGGATTTGTGGACTTGCACACCTAGGTCCCTCTGTGTTTCTATACTCCTGATGACTCTGCCATTTATTGTATAACTCCTCCCTACATTATTTCTTCCAAAATGCATCACTTCGCATTTATCCGGATTAAATTCCATCTGCCACCTCCCCGCCCAATTTTCCAGCCGATCTATATCCTGCTGTATTGCCCGACAATGCTCTTCGCTATCCGCAATTCCAGCCATCTTCGTGTCATCCGCAAACTTGCTGATTACACCAGTTACACCTTCTTCCAAATCATTTATATATATCACAAATAGCAGAGGTCCCAGTACAGAGCCCTGCGGAACACCACTGGTCACAGACCTCCAGCCGGAAAAAGACCCTTCGACCACTACCCTCTGTCTCCTATGGCCAAGCCAGTTCTCCACCCATCGAGCCACTTCTCCTTGTATCCCATGAGCCTTAACCTTCTTAACCAACCTGCCATGTGGGACTTTGTCAAATGCCTTACTGAAATCCATATAGACGACATCCACGGCCCTTCCTTCATCAACCGTTTTTGTCACTTCCTCAAAAAACTCCACCAAATTTGTAAGGCACGACCTCCCTCTTACAAAACCATGCTGTCTGTCACTAATGAGATTGTTCCGTTCTAAATGCACATACATCCTGTCTCTAAGAATCCTCTCCAACAACTTCCCTACCACGGACGTCAAGCTCACCGGCCTATAATTTCCTGGGTTATCCCTGCTACCCTTCTTAAACAACGGGACCACATTCGCTATCCTCCAATCCTCAGGGACCTCACCCGTGTCCAAAGAAGCGACAAAGATTTCCGTCAGAGGCCCAGCAATTTCACCTCTCGTCTCCCTGAGCAGTCGAGGATAGATGCCATCAGGCCCTGGGGCTTTGTCAGTTTTAATGTTCCCTAAAAAAACCTAACACTTCCTCTCTTGTAATGGAGATTTTCTCTAACGGGTCAACACCTCCCTCCGAGACACTCCCGGTTAACACGCCCCTCTCCTTCGTGAATACCGATGTAAGTATTCATTTAGGATCTCCCCTATTCCCTTGGGTTCTAAGCACAATTCCCCTCCTTTGTCCCTGAGAGGTCCGATTTTCTCCCTGACAACTCTTTTGTTCCTAACGTATGAATAGAATGCCTTAGGATTCTCCTTAATCCTGCCTGCCAAGAACATCTCGTGACCTCTTTTTGCCCTTCTAACTCCCCGTTTGAGATCTTTCCTACTCTCTCTGTATTCCTCCAGAGCTCCATCTGTTTTTAGTTGCCTGGACTTAACGTACGCCTCCCTTTTCATTTTAATCAGATCCTCAATTTCCCTGGTTATCCACGGCTCTCGAATCCTACCTTTCCTATCTTTCCTTTTTACAGGCACATGCCTATCCTGCAGCCTTATCAATAGTTCCTTAAAAGACTCCCACATGCCAGATGCGGACTTACCCTCGAACATCCTCTCCCAATCAACATCCACCAATTCCTGCCTAATCCGGCTATAGTCAGTCTTCCCCCAATTTAGCACCCTGCCCGTAGGACAGCACTCATCCTTGTCCATTACTATCCTAAAGTTAACAGAGTTGTGGTCACTATTTGCCACATGTTCCCCTACCGAAACTTTGACGACCTGACCGGGCTCATTTCCCAGAACTAGGTCCAGTATAGCCCCCTCTCTAGTCGGGCTATCTACATACTGTTCCAAAGAACCTTCCAGTACGCATTTTACAAATTCCTCCCCGTCCGGTCCCCCAGCTCTAAGCACTTTCCAGTCTGTGCCAGGGAAATTAAAGTCCCCCACTACAACAACCCTATGTTTTCTGCACCTATCCAGAATCTCCTGACATATCCTTTCCTCCACTTCCCGTGGGCTGTTGGGTGGTCTGTAGTACACCCCCAGCATAGTGACTGCACCCTTCCTGTTTCTGAGTTCCACCCACAGCGACTCAGTACATGACCCCTCTAAGTTGTCTACCCTCTGCACCGCGGTAATATGCTCCTTAACTAATATCGCTACTCCCCCACCTTTTTTAGCCCCTCCTCTGTCTCGCCTAAAACACTTATACCCCGGAATATTCAGCTGCCAGTCCTGTCCTTCTTTTAACCAAGTTTCCGTCACCGCAACCACATCCAAATTCCGCACAAGCATTAAGGCCCTAAGTTCGTCTGTTTTACCCGTTACACTCCTCGCATTGAAGCAGATGCACTCCAGACCTCCAGGCCCAGTCAGGTCCTCCTCCTCCAGAGTGCTCCTCTTCTTAGCTAGCCTTGCCCTGGCCCCCAGCTCGACCCCAGCCTCAGTATTTACTGACCTCCTGTTTTGTTCCCCACCCCCCTGCCACACTAGTTTAAATCCTGCCGAAACACTCTAGCAAAACTCCCAGCCAGGATATTTGCTCCCTTCCAGTTGAGGTGTAACCCATCCTTTCTGTACAGTTGCCATCCTGACTTGAAGATTTCCCAGTTATCTATGAATTTAAAACCCTCCCTCTTGCACCAGTCCTTTAGCCATGCGTTCAACTGTAGAATCTCCCTGTTCCGAGCCTCACTTGCACTAGACACCGGGAGCAGTCCAGAGATTGCTACCCTGGAGGTCTTACTTTTTAGCCTAGCACCCAACCCCTTCAAAAAACTCAATCAAATTTGTGAGACATGATTTTCCACTCACAAAGTCATGCTGACTGTCCCTAATCAGCCCTTGCCTCTCAAAATGCCTGGTTATGGGGATAAGGCAGGAAAGTGGAGTTGAGGATTGTCATTTCAGATCAGTCATTAACTCATTGAATGCCAGAGCAGACTTGATGGGCAAATGGCCATCTTCAGCTCCCATGTGTTATAAAACCACAGAATCACTACATTGCAGAAGTAAGCCATTCAGCTCATCGAGTCTGCACCAAAGCTCCAGAAGAGCATCTTGCACAGGCCCATCCCCTCTGCCCTATCTCTGTAACCCTGTGCATTTACCATGGCAAATCCACCTAACCTGAATGAGGAGGGATCTCATAGAAACATATAAAATTATGAAGGGAATGGATAAGACAGAAGCAGGAAGGTTGTTTCCACTGGCGGGTGAAACTAGAACTAGGGGGCATAGCCTCAAAATAAGGGGAGCAGATTTAGAACTGAGTTGAGGAGGAACTTCTTCACCCAAAGGGTTGTGAATCTGTGGAATTCCCTGCCCAGTGAAGCAGTTGAGGCTACCTCCTTGAATGTTTTTAAGGCAAAGTAGACAGATTTTTGAAAAGTAAAGGAATTAAAGGTTATGGTTAGCGGGCGGGTAAGTGGAGCTGAGTCCATGGTGGCACAGTGGTTAGCACTGGTGCCTCACAGCACCAAGGACTCAGGTTTGATTCCCAGCTTGGGTCACTGCCTGTGCAGAGTCTGCATGTTCTCCCTGTGCCTGCGTGAGTTTCCTTCGGGTGTTCCGGTTTCCTCCCACAGTCCAAAAGACATGCTGGTTAGGTGCATTGGCCATGCTAAATTCTCCCTCAGTGTACCCGAACAAGCACCACAGTGTGGCGACTAGGGGATTTTCACAGTAACTTCATTGCAGTGTTAATGTAAGCCTACTTGTGACACTGATAAATAAACTTTAAGAAAAGATCAGCCATGATCTTATTGAAGATCCAAAGATGCGCGGGTTGATTGGCCATGTTAAAATTGCCCCTTAGTGTTCTGAGATGCGTAGGTTAGAGGGATTAGTGGATAAATGTGGAAGGATATGAGGGTGGGGCCTGGGTGGTATTGTGGTCGGTGCAGACTCGATGGGCTGAATGGCCTCTTTCTGTACTGTAGGGTTTCTATGATTTCTATGATTTCTATGAATGGCGGAGCAGGCTCGACGGGCCAAATGGCCTACTCCTGCTCCTAGTTCTTATGTTCTTTGGACTGTTGGAGGAAACCGGAGCACCCGGAGGAATCCCATGCAGACACGAGAAGAATATGCAAACTTCACACAGACCCTTAGTGTCCAAGGTGAATGAGGAGGGATCTCATAGAAACATAGAAAATTATGAAGGGAATGGATAAGACAGAAGCAGGAAGGTTGTTTCTACAGGCGGGTGAAACTAGAACGAGGGCCCAAGGCCAGAATTGAACCCGGGTCCCTGGCACTGTGAGACAGCAGTGCCAACCATCATGCCACCTAAACATGGCCTTATAAGTTGATCTTAACCAAAATCCAAAGATGTTCTATGTTCTATGTGCATGTTAGGTTGATTGGCCATGCTAAATTGCCCTTAAGTGTCAGGGGGACTAGCAGGATAAATATATGTTTGAAGTTTATTTATTAGTGTCACAAGTTATTTTACATTAACACTGCAATAAAGTTACTGTGAAAATCTCCTAGTCGCCACACTCCAACGCCTGTTCGGGTACACTGAGGGAGAATTTAGCACAGCCAATGCACCTAAACAGCACATAGAATTATAGAATCCCTACATCGAGCCTGCACCGATAACAATCCCACCCAGGCCCTATCCCCGTAACCCCACCTATTTATCCTTGCTAATTCCCCTGACACTAAGGGTCAATTTAGCATAGCCAATGCACCTAACCAGCACATCTTTCCGACTGTGGGAGGAAACTGGAGCACCCAGAGGAAACCCATACAGACATGGGGAGAACCTGCAGACTCCGTACAGACAGCTGGGAGCTGAACCTGGGTCCCTGGTGCTATGAGGCAGCAGTGCTAACCACTGTGCCACCGTGTGAAGAGGATAGATGGGATAATTGCCTATGCAGGCTCAATGGGCCAAATCATCTCCTTCTGCACTGTAAAGATTCTAAAATACTGAGGAAACAGCCACCCAAGGTGAGAATGAAAAGAAAATACAGTAAACATCAATAGCCCCGACCCCCCTAAAAAAACTAGCAAAGCTTGGAGTATGATGTATGAAAAAGCATCCACTTATACAATTAAAACTACTAGGGAGATGGAGCAGAGATGCCGTGCTTGGCCTCCCCCGTAAGAGGGAGCTCCCACCACCTCCCCACTCCAAAAATTACCATATAAGGTGGCACACAACGGAGGATAGGCTTAACTTATGGGCTGATTTTGCTCTCTGCCGCTCCATTCTCCTTTAAAGTCATACTGACTTGCCATCAGTGAAGCAATATGATAGAACCATTTTAATTTTTAAATGTCATTAACCTACTAATTTTATTACAAACTTAAATTCGATACAGGGAGATAATATCGATAATTTTACCGTTTACAATAGTATTTAATTTGCATATCATCTCTAACTGGCCAATCCCAGCACCGACTTTTGTCTTTGGGCTTGGGAGAACAGACTGGAGAGTGTTTGTCAATCAAAGAGGTCTTCGGTTGGTGATTGGTTGTATTTAAAACGAAGCCCGCCTTCCTCTCTTTCCATTGGGTCAGAGAAATGTCAGTCACTTGGCTTCAGGTCAGGTGATCATGGTGCAGGCAACCCCGCCCACTTTTGGGACTGGACCTGTTTATTTCTGCCCCGACACCAGGGGGAGCACGTCCTACACATGCGCAGATGCAGTTACAGGGCTGGGACTTAGTTGAGAGTACAATATTTGCTGCACCCGAAAGATATGGCTGCAAATGTGAAAGTAATATAAGTGCTGGCAACAATAACTGCTCACAAACATACAAATTAGGAGGAACAAGCCATATGGCCCCTCAAGACCGCGCCTGCACTGCCTTTCAATATGGCTGATCTGCTTGTAACTTGAATCCTACATTCCTGCCTACCCCCATAATTTTTCACCCCTTGGTAAACAAGAATCTATCTCTCTCTGCCTTAAGAATATAAAAGGACTCTGCTTCCACTGCCTTTTGAGATAGAGAGACTCACGACCCTTTGAGAGAGGAAATTTCTCCTCACCTCCATCTCAGTGAATGACCTCTTATTAAACCAGTGGTTCCCAAACTTTTTTCACTGGGCCACACTTTTGGAATAAAAATTTGCTCGCGCCACACCGAATCTTTTATTGATAAGAAATACATTCAAAAACAAAAAAAACCCAACTCCTAGTAGTGCTTGATTCATAACATAGATGATTTGGAGTACTGTGAGCAATTTTGGGCCCCACACCTCAGGAAGGACATACTGGCACTGGAGCGGGTCCAGCGGAGATTCACACGGATGATCCCAGGAATGGTAGGCCTGACATACGATGAACGTCTGAGGATCGTGGGATTATATTCATTGGAGTTTAGGAGGTTGAGGGGAGATCTGATAGAAACTTACAAGATAATGAACGGCTTAGATAGGATGGACGTAGGGAAGTTGTTTCCATTAACAGGGGAGACTAGGACGCGGGGGCACAGCCTTAGAATAAAAGGGAGTCACTTTAGAACAGAGATGAGGAGAAATTTCTTCAGCCAGAGAGTGGTGGGTCTGTGGAATTCATTGCCACAGAGGGCTGTGGAGGCCGAGACGTTGAGCGTCTTCAAGACAGAAATTGATAAATTCTTGATTTCTCGAGGAATTAAGGGCTATGGGGAGAGAGCGGGTAAATGGAGTTGAAATCAACCATGATTGAATGGTGGAGTGGACTCGATGGGCCGAATGGCCTTACTTCCGCTCCTATGTCTTATGGTCTTATGGTCTTAACACAACTACTTTATAATATGATCATGGGGCATCCAGAAAGTATAAAACATGCAGCTACATAAAAACATGATTCATTCCCAAAATATACTTAAGGTTACATTTCATATGTAACCTTAAGTAAGTATACAAACTCAATGAGAGGTGTGAGCTTGTTTTTGTCGGGTAATTTCATTTATATTAGGTCTAATTTGAGACAAACAAACGCTCATCTCATCATAGAATGGAATTCCTTTTTTTTCATAGAAACCCTACAGTGCAGGAAGAGGCCATTTGGCCCATCGAGTCTGCACTGACCACAATCCCACCCAGGCCCTACCCCCATATCCCTCCATATTTAGACCATAAGACCATAAGACATAGGAGCGGAAGTAAGGCCATTCGGCCCATCGAGTCCACTCCACCATTCAATCATGGTTGATTTCAACTCCATTTACCCGCTCTCTCCCCATAGCCCTTAATTCCTCGAGAAATCAAGAACTTATCAATTTCTGTCTTGAAGACGCTCAACGTCTCGGCCTCCACAGCCCTCTGTGGCAATGAATTCCACAGACCTACCACTCTCTGGCTGAAGAAATTTCTCCTCATCTCTGTTCTAAAGTGACTCCCTTTTATTCTAAGGCTGTGCCCCCGCGTCCTAGTCTCCCCTGCTAATGGAAACAACTTCCCTACGTCCATCTTATCTAAGCCGTTCATTATCTTGTAAGTTTCTATCAGATCTCCCCTCAACCTCCTAAACTCCAATGAATATAATCCCATGATCCTCAGACGTTCATCGTATGTCAGGCCTACCATTCCTGGGATCATCCGTGTGAATCTCCGCTGGACCCGCTCCAGTGCCAGTATGTCCTTCCTGAGGTGTGGGGCCCAAAATTGCTCACAGTACTCCAAATGGGGCCTAACCAGTGCTTTATAAAGCCTCAGAAGTACATCCCTGCTTTTGTATTCCAAGCCTCTTGAGATAAATGACAACATTACATTTGCTTTCTTAATTACGGACTCAACCTGCAAGTTTACCTTTAGAGAATCCTGGACTAGGACTCCCAAGTCCCTTTGCACTTTAGCATTATGAATTTTGTCACCGTTTAGAAAATAGTCCATGCCTCTATTCTTTTTTCCAAAGTGCAAGACCTCGCACTTGCCCACGTTGAATTCATCAGCCACTTCTTGGACCACTCTCCTAAACTGTCTAAATCTTTCTGCAGCCTCCCCACCTCCTCAATACTACCTGCCCCTCCACCTATCTTTGTATCATCGGCAAACTTGGCCAGAATGCCCCCAGTCCCGTCATCTAGATCGTTAATATATAAAGAGAACAGCTGTGGCCCCAACACTGAACCCTGCGGGACACCACTTGTCACCGGTTGCCATTCTGAGAAAGAACCTTTTATCCCAACTCTCTGCCTTCTGTCTGACAGCCAATCGTCAATCCATGTTAGTACCTTGCCTCGAATACCATGGGCCCTTATTTTACTCAGCAGTCTCCCGTGAGGCACCTTGTCAAAGGCCTTTTGGAAGTCAAGATAGATAATATCCATTGGCTCTCCTTGGTCTAACCTATTTGTTATCTCTTCAAAGAACTCTAACAGGTTTGTCAGGCACGACCTCCCCTTACTAAATCCATGCTGACTTGTCCCTGTTTACCCGTTAATCCCTCTAACCTATGCATCTCAGGACACTAAAGGGCAATTTTAGCATGGCCAATTAACCTAACCTGCAAATCTTTGAACTGTGGGAGGAAACCGGAGCACCCGGAGGAAACCCATGCAGACACGAGGAGAATGTGCAAACTCCACACAGACAGTGACCCAAGCCGGGAATCGAACCCGGGTCCCTGGAGCTGTGAAGCAGCAGTGCTAACCACTAACCACATCAACACAAAGAAGCCTTTCTCTTTTCTGGTCTTTGATATTTGTCAGAGCTGAAAATCCCTGTTCACAAAAACATGTCGTGGAGAACTGTAGAAGAATAGCTAATGCTCTTGAAGAGATGCGTGGATACTGTTTCTGGTTGTAAATCCAAAAAGAGTCCAGTGGCATACTCCCGTGTTTCATTTTCAAGGTGCGATCACACAAAATGCAGGCCATTTCCTCATCCTCATCCAATGTCAGACCTGAACAGCTGGAATTCACAAAAGGGTCTCTAACTCGAATTTTTCTGTAGACAATGATGGGGTAGTAATGATCAATCTTTTCTACCAGTGTTGCAAGATGTTCCTGTATGAGGCCGTACAATTCATTGCTCATTTTAAAACTTTTTACCAGTGGGAACATTTCGAGGTTATGTTGCATCGCTCTCCCGAGCCAGAGCTGAACCCTTTTTTTGAATGCAGTTAGTTTGTCTGTAGTTGTGAGGATATTGTCATTGCGACTTTGCATACTGGCATTGAGCACATTCAACCGGGAAAAGATATCGGCCAAATATGCCAGCTTTGCACACCAGTCATTGTCATCCAGTTGGTGGTACAATGGGTTCCCTTCTTGTTCCAAAAATTCTCTTAATTCGTTCTTCAGTTCCAACACCCGATTTAAAACTTTTCCGCGGGACATCCAGCGAAC
This sequence comes from Mustelus asterias, assembly GCF_964213995.1. Classification (NCBI taxonomy): domain Eukaryota; kingdom Metazoa; phylum Chordata; class Chondrichthyes; order Carcharhiniformes; family Triakidae; genus Mustelus; species Mustelus asterias. The sequence continues at coordinate 29,466,126 of NC_135821.1, read as the reverse complement.
CTCCGAGTGCAGAATTAGGCATTGATGTTTTGATTCCATGTCTTTGCAGAGTTGAGCAAATAACCGCGCCTTTAGTGGTTTTGCTTTGATGAAGTTCACAATGCGCACAGTCTGATTTAGAACCAACTTCAAATCAGCTACAAGGGTCTTGGTAATTAAAGCCCCTCTGTGTAAAAAACAGTGAGTTAGAACATAGAACATAGAACAGTACAGCACAGAACAGGCCCTTTGGCCCACGATGTTGTGCCGAGCTTTCTCTGAAACCAAGATCAAGCTATCCCACTCCCTATCATCCTGGTGTGCTCCATGTGCCTATCCAATAACCGCTTAAATGTTCCTAAAGTGTCTGACTCCACTATCATTGCAGGCAGTCCATTCCACACCCCAACCACTCTCTGCGTAAAGAACCTACCTCAGACATCCTTCCTATATCTCCCACCATGAACCCTATAGTTATGCCCCCTTGTAATAGCTCCATCCACCCGAGGAAATAGTCTTTGAATGTTCACTCTATCTATCCCCTTCATCATTTTATAAACCTCTATTAAGTCTCCCCTCAGCCTCCTCCGCTCCAGAGAGAACAGCCCTAGCTCCCTCAACCTTTCCTCATAAGACCTACCCTCCAAACCAGGCAGCATCCTGGTAAATCTCCTTTGCACTCTTTCCAGCGCTTCCACATCCTTCTTATAATGAGGTGACCAGAACTGCACACAATATTCCAAATGTGGTCTCACCAAGGTCCTGTACAGTTGCAGCATAGCCCACGGCTCTTATACTCCAATGCCCTGTTAATAAAAGCTAACACATCATAGGCCTTCTTCACAGCTCTATCCACTTGAGTGGCAACCTTCAGAGATCTGTGGATATGGACCCCAAGATCTCTCTGTTCCTCCACAGTCTTCAGAACCCTACCTTTGACCCTGTAATCCACATTTAAATTTGTCCTACCAAAATGAATCACCTCATATTTATCAGGGTTAAACTCCATCTGCCCTTTTTCAGCCCAGCTTTGCATCCTATCTATGTCTCTTTGCAGTCTACAACAGCCCTCCACCTCATCCACTGCTCCATCAATCTTGGTGTCATCAGCAAATTTACTGATCCACCCTTCAGCCTCCTCCTCTAAGTCATTAATAAAAATCACAAATAGCAGAGGACCAAGCCCTGTTGCGCTCCGCTAGCAACCTGCCTCCAGTCTGAAAATTTTCCATCCACCACCACCTTCTGTCTTCAATCAGATATGATGTGGAGATGCCAGCGTTGGACTGGGGTAAACACAGTAAGAAGTTTAACAACACCAGGTTAAAGTCCAACAGGTTTATTTGGTAGCAAAAGCCACACAAGCTGTCGGAGCTCCAAGCCCCTTCTTCAGGTGAGTGAAGAAGGGGCTTGGAGCTCCGAAAGCTTGTGTGGCTTTTGCTACCAATAAACCTGTTGGACTTTAACCTGGTGTTGTTAAACTTCTTACTTCGATCAGATAGCCAGTTACCTATCCAGTCGGCCAACTTTCCCTTTATCCCACACCTCCTTACTTTCATCATAAGCCGACCATGGGGGACCTTATCAAACGTCTTACTAAAATCCATGTATATGACATCAAATGCCCTACCTTCATCAACACACTTAGTTACCTCCTCAAAAAATTCTATCAAATTTGTGAGGCACAACTTGCCCTTCACGAATCCGTGCTGACTATTCCGGATTAATCCGCATCTTTCTAAATGGTCGTAAATCCCATCCCTAAGGACCTTTTCCATCAACTTACCAACCACCGAAGTAAGACTAACTGGCCTGTAATTACCAGGGTCATTTCTATTCTCTTTCTTAAACAGAGGAACAACATTCGCCACTCTCCAGTCCTCTGGCACCATCCCCGTGGACAGTGAGGACCCAAAGATCAAAGCCAAAGGCTCTGCAATCTCATCCCTTGCCTCCCAAAGAATCCTAGGATATATTTCAACAGGCCCAGGGGACTTATCGACCTTCAGTTTATTCAAAGCTGTGAGTACATCCTCCCTCCGAACATCTACTTCCTCCAGCCTATTAGCCTGTAACACCTTCTCTTCCTCAAAACATGGCCCCTCTTCTTGGTGAACACTAAAGAAAAGTATTCATTCATCACCTCTCCTATCTCTACTGACTCCATACACAAGTTCCCACGACTATCCTTGACCGGCCCTAACCTCACCCTGGTCATTCTTTTATTCCTCACATAAGAGTAGAAAGCCTTGGGGCTTTCCTTCATCCGACCCGTCAAGGACTTCTCATGCCCCCTCCTCGCACTCCTAAGCCCCTTTTTCAGCTCATTCCTTGCTAACTTGTAGCCCTCAATCGAGCCATCTGAATCTTGTTTCCTCATCCCTACATCAGTTTCCCTCTTCCTTTTTACAAGACATTCCACCTCTTTTGTGAACCATGGTTCCCTCACTCGGCCATTTCCTCCCTGCCTGACAGGGACATACCTATCAAGGACACACAGTATTTGCTCCTTGAAAAAGTTCCACTTTTCATTAGTGCCTTTCCCTGACAGTTTCTGTTCCCATCTTGTGTCCCCTAATTCTTGCCTAATCGCACCATAATTACCTCTCCCCCAATTATAAACCTTGCTCTGCCGTACAGCCCTCTCCCTCTCCATTGCAATAACAAACGACACCGAATTGTGGTCACTATCTCCAAAGTGCTTTCCCACAACCAAATCTAACACTTGGCCCGGTTCATTTCCCATTACCAAATCCAATGTGGCCCCACCTCTTGTCGGCTTATCCACATATTGTGTCAGGAAACCCTCCTGCACACACTGCACAAAAACTGCCCCATCCGAACTGTTCGACCTACAAAGGTTCCAATCAATATTTGGAAAGTTAAAGTCCCCCATGACAACTACCCTGTGACCTCCACACCTATCCATAATCTGCTTAGCAATTTCTTCCTCCACATCTCTATTACTATTTGGGGGCCTATAGTAAACTCCTAACAACGTGACCGCTCCTTTCCTATTCCTAACCTCAGCCCATATTACCTCAGTGTGCAGATCCCCCTCGAAGTGCCTTTCCGCAGCCGTTAAACTATCCTTGATTAACAATGCTACTCCTCCACCTCTTTTACCAGCTTCCCTACACTTACTGAAACATCTATACCCCGGAATGTCCAACAACCATTCCTGTCCTTGTTCTACCCATGTCTCCCTAATGGCCACAACATCGTAGTCCCAAGTACCAATCCACGCCCCAAGTTCATCTACCTTGTTCCGGATGCTCCTTGCATTGAAGTAGACACACTTCAACCCACCTTCCTGTCTACTGGTACCCACCCTTGACCTTGATACCTTCCCCAATACCTCACTAGCCTCAACACTGACTTCCGGACTACAACTCCTTTTCCCACCCCCCTGACAAATTAGTTTAAACCCCCTTGAAGAGCCGTAGCAAATTTCCCTCCCAGGATATTGGTGCCCCTCTGGTTCAGGTGCACCCCGTCCTGTTTGTGCAGATCCCACCTTCCCCAGAATGTGTTTCAATTATCAAAGAACAAAGAACAATACAGCACAGGAACAGGCCCTTCGGCCCTCCAAGCCCGCGCCGTTCCCCGGTCCAGGATTGAATCCTGAATCCAGGATCCCCGCCCAATTTTCCAGCCTATCTACATACCAATATGCTATCCACCGAGCTGTCCCTCACAGCTACGATGCTTTGTTCATCACAACCTATTAACTCACCCCCACCCCCTCATTCCAGACCATGTGATCTCCAGGGAGAGGCGAAAACCCAGAGTGAAAACCCCAGGGCCAATATGGGGAAAAGAAATCTGGGAAATTTGTCTCCGACCCCCTGAGGCGATCGAAACGAGTCCAGGAGATCACACTGGCCCTGATCGGAAAATGCTTCCCAACCCTATTCATTTCCACTTCCACGAACACCATATGAATTCCCTGCCCCCGAGACAGGTTCCCAACTATCCGCAGTCTCGCTCTGTACTGGCACCAGCAAGATGATCATAGAATGAAGCCTTGAAACGAGAAACAAGGAACAATTAGCCCGCGCCGCTCCCTGGTCCAAACTAGACCACTCTTTTGTATCCCTCCATTCCCACTCCGTTCATATGGCTATCTAGATAAGTCTTAAATGCTCCCAGTGTGTCCGCCTCCACCACCTTGCCTGGCAGCGCATTCCAGGCCCCCACCACCCTCTGTGTAAAATATGTCCTTCTGATATCTGTGTTAAACCTCCCCCCCTTCACCTTGAACCTATGACCCCTCGTGAACGTCACCACCGACCTGGGGAAAAGCTTCCCACCGTTCACCCTATCTATGCCTTTCATATAATTTATACACCTCCATTAAGTCTCCCCTCATCCTCCGTCTTTCCAGAGGGAACAACCCCAGTTTACGCAATCTCTCCTCATAACTAAGCCCTTCCATACCAGGCAACATCCTGGTAAACCTCCTCTGTACTCTCTCCAAAGCCTCCACGTCCTTCTGGTAGTGTGGCGACCAGAACTGGACGCAGTATTCCAAATGCGGCCGAACCAACGTTCTATACATCTGTAACATCAGACCCCAACTTTTATATTCTATGCCCCGTCCTATAAAGGCAAGCATGCCATATGCCTTCTTCACCACCTTCTCCACCTGTGACGTCACCTTCAAGGATCTGTGGACTTGCACACCCAGGTCCCTCTGCATATCCACACCCTTTATGGTTCTGCCATTTATCGTATAGCTGCTCCCTACATTATTTCTACCAAAATGCATCACTTCGCATTTATCAGGATTGAACTCCATCTACCATTTCCTTGCCCAAATTTCCAGCCTATCTATATCCTTCTGTAGCTTCTGACAATGCTTCTCACTATCTGCAAGTCCTGCCAATTTTGTGTCGTCCGCAAACTTACTGATCACCCCAGTTACACCTTCTTCCAGATCGTTTATATAAATCACAAACAGCAGAGGTCCCAATACAGAGCCCTGCGGAACACCACTAGTCACAGGCATCCAGCCAGAAAAAGACCCTTCCACTACCACCCTCTGTCTTCTGTGGCCAAGCCAGTTCTCCACCCATCTAGCCACCTCCCCCTTTATCCCATGAGATCCAACCTTTTTCATCAGCCTACCATGAGGGACTTTGTCAAACGCTTTACTAAAGTCCATATAGACGACATCCACGGCCCTTCCCTCGTCAACCATTTTGGTCACTTCTTCAAAAAACTCCACCAGGTTAGTGAGGCATGACCTCCCTCTCACAAAACCATGCTGACTATCGATAATGAGTTTATTCCTTTCTAAATGCGCATACATCCTATCTCTAAGAATCTTCTCCAACAACTTCCCCACCACGGACGTCAAGCTCACCGGCCTATAATCACCCGGGTTATCCTTCCTACCCTTCTTAAATAACGGGACCACATTAGCTATCCTCCAATCCTCTGGGACTTCACCTGCGTCCAGTGACGAGACAAAGATTTGCGTCAGAGGCCCAGCGATTTCATCTCTCGTCTCCCTGAGCAGCCTTGGATAGATTCCATCAGGCCCTGGGGATTTGTCAGTCTTTATATTCTCTAACAAACCTAACACTTCCTCCCTTGTAATGGAGATTTTCTCCAACGGTTCAACACTCCCCTCCGAGACACTCCCAGTCAACACATCCCTCTCCTTTGTGAATACCGACGCAAAGTATTCATTTAAGATCTCCCCTACTTCTTTGGGCTCCAAGCATAATTCCCCACTTTTGTCCCTGAGAGGTCCGATTTTTTCCCTGACAACCCTTTTGTTCCTAACGTATGAATAAAATGCCTTGGGATTCTCCTTAATCCTGTCTGCCAAGGACATTTCGTGACCCCTTTTTGCCCTTCTAATTCCCCGTTTGAATTCTTTCCTACTTTCTTTGTATTCCTCCAGAGCTCCCTCCGTTTTTAGCTGCCTGGACCTAACATACGCCTCTCTTTTCTTTTTGACCAGTCCCTCAATTTCCCTGGTTATCCACGGTTCTCGAATCCTACCCTTCCTATCCTTTTTTACAGGCACATGCCTGTCCTGTAGCCCTAACAACTGTTCCTTAAAAGACTCCCACATGCCAGATGTGGATTTACCCTCAAACAGCCTCTCCCAATCAACAGCTGCCAATTTCTGCCTAATCCCACTAAAGTTAGCCTTCCCCCAATCCAACACCTTACCCTTGGGACACCACTCATCCTTTTCCATCACTATCCTAAAGCAAACAGAATTGTGGTCACTATTTGCCACATGTTCCCCTACCGAAACTTTGAAGACCTGACCGGGCTCATTCCCCAGTACTAGGTGCAGTATAGCCCCCTCTCTAGTCGGGCTATCTACATGTTGTTCCAAAGAACCCTCCTGTATGCATTTTACAAATTCCTCCCCATTCAGAGTCCCTGCTCTCAGCGATTTCCAGTCTATACCAGGGAAATTGAAGTCTCCCACTACAACAACCCTATTTTTCCTGCACCTATCCAGTATCTCCTGACATATCTGTTCTTCCACTTCCCTTGGGCTGTTGGGGGGCTTGTAGTATACCCTCAACATAGTGACTGCGCCCTTCCTGTTTCTAAGCTCCACCCAGAGTGACTCGTTACACGACTCCTCTGAATTGTCCTCCCTCTGCACCGCTGTAATATACTCTCCAACTAATACTGCTACTCCCCCACCTCTTTTGGCCCCTCCTCTGTCTCGCCTAAAACACTTGTACCCCGGAATATTCAGCTGCCAGTCCTGTCCCTCTTTCAACCAAGTCTCTGTCACCGCAACCACATCCAAATTCCTCGTGAGCATTAAGGCTCTAAGTTCGTCTGTCTTACCTGCTACGCTCCTTGCATTGAAGTATAAGCACTCCAGACCTCCAGGCCCAGTGAGGTCATCCTCCCCCAGAGTACTCTTCTTCTTTGCCAGCCTTGTCCCAGCCCCAAGCTCGTCCCCAACCTCTACACTTGTAGACGTAATATTTTGATCCCCACTCCCCTGCCATACTAGTTTAAACCCCCCCGAACTGCACTAGCAAAACTCCCAGCCAGGATATTCGTGCCCTTCCAACTTAGTTGTGACCCGTCCTTCTTGTACAGGTGCCATCCTCTCCTGAAAACTTCCCATTGATCTAGGAAAATGAAGCCCTCCCTCCTGGACCAGTCCTTTAGCCAAGCATTCAATTGTACTAACTCCCTATTCTTAGCCTCACTGGCACGAGGCATTGGGAGCAGCCCAGAGGTGGCCACCCTGGAGGCCCTACTTTTTAGTCTATTATCCAACTCCCTGAATTGCTCTCGTAGGATCCCCCTGCTCTTCCTATCTACGTCATTTGCACCAATGTGTACAATGACATCCATTTCTTTATCTTCCCCCTTTAAGATGCCTCCTATCCGCTTGGAGACATCCATTATCCCAGCACCAGGTAGGCAGACTACCATCCTGGAGTCCCGTTCGCACCCACAGAATCGCCTGTCCATGCCTCTAACCGACGCATCCCCCACCACTATTGCTCTCCTAACCCCTCTCTTTCCTTTCCGGGCCACAGAGCCTGACTCTGTGTCAGTGACCTGGTCACTGTGGCTTACCCCTGGAGAGTCATCCTCCTCCACACTATCCAAAACAATATACTTGTTTTGGAGTGGGACAACCACAGGTGACCCCTCCACTAATTGCTCACTCCCCTCCCCTCTCACACCTGTCGCTGAGCCCTTCCTATTATCAGAGACAGCCACTGGAGTACTCTCTGGTACGTTACCCTTCTGACCTTTACTCCTCCTAACTGTGACCCACGTGTCTTCCTCCCGATGCCCCAGAGTAACTAGTTGCCTATAACTCATGTCAATTATTCTCTCATTCTCCCTGACTAGACCAAGGTCAGCAATCTGCAGCTCCAGTTCCGTGACGCGGTCCCTCAGGAGCTGCAGTTCCACGCACCTGGCGCAAATGTGGTCCTCCGGGAGGCTAGGTGTTTCCAGGAACTCCCACATCCCACACCGGAAGCACCGAACTGGCCTATCATTCATAGTTACCCTTATCCTACATAGGTTTGGATAAAAATAACTTACCCTGCCTCACCCTTTCTGCCTAAGCCCTGTGAGCCAAAGCCCTGACAGCTTTCACTCAGCTTCCCACTCACTCCACAGCCCGCTCCCGACGCTGCCCGCTGTATATAGTGACTTTTATACTAAAAAACACAATCTCCCAGAATCCCCTGCAGCCTACTCCCACTTCCTCAGAGTTTAAACCTTTGAAAAAAGCCCGCGAAAAAAAACGGATTAAATTAATAAATAAATAAATCACAGCACTTTACTCACCCTCAGTACTCCTGCTGAGAATCTCTCCCTCTGAGACATGTTTTGTCTTGGCTCTCAGCTTCAGCCCAGCTCCTTAAATTCCTGTTTTAAATCCCCGTCCCTTCTCTTACGTATGTCATTGGTACCGATGTGTACCACGACTTGTGACTGTTCCCCCTCCCGCTTAAGAATCCGGAAAACACAGTCCGAGACATCACCGACCCTGGCATCCAGTAGGCAACATACCATCCGTGAGTCTCTTTTGCTGCCACAGAACCTCCTATCTATCCCTCTAACTAACGAGTCCCCAATAACTATTGCCCTCCCACTCTCCCCCTTACCCTCCCGAGCCACAGGGACGGACTCAGTGCTGGAGATCCGCTCACTGCGGCTCACCACTGGTATGTCGTCCCCCTCAACTGCATCCAAAGTGGAATATTTGTTGCTAAGGGGAACGGCCACAGGGGATCTCTGCACTGACTGCTTCCTCCCAGCCCCTCTCACTGTCACCCATCTATTTTCCTTTCCTGGAGTAACTATATCCATGAAGCTTCTGTCTATGGCCACCTCTGCCTCCCTAATGATCCAAAGTCCAGCTCCAGTTCCCTAACACGGTTTTGGAGGAGCTGCAGATGGGTGCACTTCCCACAGGTGTAATCAGCAGGGACACTGATGGCGTCCCTCACCTCAAACATACTGCGAGAGGAACATTGCACTGCCTTCACACCCAGCCCCTCTAGATACCTTGCCAATACCACAAGCAGATAGAGTTGCTCCAATGGAACAATGAACTATTTTCCCCCCCTTTTCCTCGGAATCCACATGGACTGAACTTAAGATTTGCAATTGAAGAGACAACAAAACGAATTAAACTTACCCTGCCTCACCCCTTCTGCCTAAGCCCTTAAAGTCAAAGCCCTTACAGCTCTCACTCTGCTCCCTGCTTACTCCGCTGCCTGCTCAAAAGTGCGGCCTGCTTCTAAACCCACCAAAAACCTTCCCAGGCCTTTCCTGGGCCTACTTCCGGTTTCGGAAAAAACCTCCGATTTTAAACACAAAAATCACTGAAAAATAAATAAATAAATCAAAGTGTAGAAACAAACTCTCTTACCCTCAGCCTGCTCCTGTGGAACAGTGAGTTGATATTACATCTGGATTTTTCTGTTTGATGAGTGCCGCCAAGCCTCTCACATTCCCTATCATACATGGCGCTCCATCTGTACAAATTCCAATACAAGAATCCCATGAAATCTCAACTTTTTCCAAATACTCAGACAAGTTTTGGAAAATATCTTGTCGTCTGGCATGTTTTTCAAGTTCCTTGCAAAATAGAAACTGTGTGATTATTTCGTCATTGTGAATGAATCTGATATAGGCTTTTGCACTAATGTTGGTCGATTCATCAACTTGAATGGCAAATTTAGAATTCTTCATACTTTCGGAAACACGCTTCTCAATATTAGCTGACATGTCAACTATTCTTCTGCAAATTGTATTATCAGACAAAGGAATTTCCATAACTTCTCGCTCAGCATCATGACCAAACAAAGTTTTCACAATCAAGCTGCAGGCAGGCTGAATCAATTTTTCAGCTATTGTATGTGGTTTTGTCTGTTGAGCAATCAGTTCAGCCACTTGGTAAGATACAATCTGCATCTTACCTGAGATTGTCATTCGTTTTTCGAAATATGATCGTTGGCATTTCTGCTGTTCCAAAAGCCTTTCAAAATATTGAACATCCTTGTTTGCCAGATTTCCATGTTTTGACAACAGATGTCTTTTCATCTTGCTTGGGACCATATTGGAATTGGAAAACTTCTCACCACAGATCAAACACATAGGCCGAGGTACATTTTCATCTCCAGTCCATGTGAAACCGAGACTCAGATAGCTATCCATATATTGTCGACAAACTTTCTTTTTTGGAGGTTTGCTTGGGCCTGCTACTGGTGTAGAATTAAATGACTCTTCTTCAGCACTCTGTTTGAACGGCGATTCTGGATCACAACGTGGACTCGGATCGTCCTCAGCATCACTTGATGCTCTGCTCTCACTTTGGAAAAATATCTATCCGTGTTTAAATGTTTCTTTGATTGTCCTTGAATCTTCCCACCACACTTGCCATCCTCTCTCGCCGCACCAGTGTGGCGCGCCGCACCCTTTGGGAACCACTGTATTAAACAGTGACCCCCAAGTTCTAGATTCTCCGACAAGAGGAAACATCTTCTCCACATTGACCCTGTCAATATCCTTCAGAATCTTAATGGTTTCGATCAAGGGGGTGGTACGTTGGCACAGTGGCACAATGGTTAGCACTGCTGCCTCAGAGCACCAGGGACCTGGGTTTGATTCCAGCCCCGGGTCACTGTCTGTGTGGAGTTTGCACGTTCTCCCCGTGTCTGCATGGGTTTTTCTGGGTGCTCTGGTTTCCAACCTCAGTCCAAAGATGTGCAGGTTAGGTGGATTGGCCATGCTAAATTGCCCCTTCATGTCCAAAGATGTCTTGGTTAGATGGATTAGCCATGGTAAATGTGTGGAGTTACAGGGATAGGGTGGAAGAAAAGGCCTGGGTAAAAGTCTCTGTCAGAGTGAGTTGGTAGTGAGTTGGTGCAGACTCAGTGGGCTGAATGACTTCCTTCTGTACTGTAGGGATTCTATGATTCAAGAAGTCATCACTTATTCTTCTAAACTCCAGTGGATACAAGCCTAACCTCTCCAATCTTTCCTCATAAGACAACCCGCCCATTCCTGGTATTAATCTGGTAAACATTGTCTGAGCTGCTTCTAATGAATTTATATATTTCCTTAAATAAGGAGACCAATACTGGACACAAAAAACTCCAGGTATAATCACAGCAATGTCCGGTATGAGGTAGACAATGTTGGCTGAGTCGCATACGCTGCAGGAAAGGATGTCCTGAGGCATGATACATCACCGAGACCTGTCAGGGAACACTTCAGCAGTCAAGGGCACTCAGCATCCGATCTTCGAATAAGTGTTCTCCAAAGTGGCCTTCAAGACACACGACGACACAGAATCGCCAAGCAGAAACTAATAGCCAAGTTCCGCACACATGAGGACCGCCTCAACCAGGATCTTGGGTTCACGTCACACTACTTGTAACCCCCACCATACTGCCTGGGTTTACAAAATCCTACTAACTGTCCTGCCTTGAGATAATTCACACCTCTTTAACTTGTGGTTATCCCTCTCTCCATGCACACTGTTTGTATCTGTAAAGACTTGATTACCTGTAAAGACTCGCACTCTGACCATTCTTCACATTTCAATCTGTGATTTTCTTGCAATTATGTCTTTGCCTATATATGCCGTGTTTGTGAACCTACCTCTACTTACTTGATGAAGGAGCAGTGCTCTGAAAGCTTGTGATTCCAAATAAACATGTTAAACTTTAACCTGGTGTTGTGAGACTTCTTACTGTTATCATTTATTGTGAGAAGGATTGAATAGAAAAGTGTACAAGGTACCAGTGAGACCATATCTTGAGTATTGTGTACAATGCTGGTGTCCTTCATAGAACCATCAAATCCCTACAATGTAGAAGAAGGCCATTCAACTCATTGAGTCTGCATCGATTCTCTGACAGAATATCTTACCCAGACCCTCTCTCTCTCCCCTGACCTATCTCCTTCCACGCATTCCCCATGGCTAATCCATCTAACTTCCACATCTTGAGACACTAAGGGGCAATTTAGCATGGCCAATCAACCTAACCTGCACATCTTTGGACGGGCGGCACGGTGGGCACAATGGTTAGCACTGCTGCCTCACGGCGCCAGGGACCCAGGTTCAATTCTGGCCGCAGGTCACTGCCTGTGTGGAGTTTGCACATTCTCCCCGTGTCTGGGTGGGTTTCCTCCGGGTGCTCCAGTTTCCTCCCACAGTCCAAAGATGTGCGGGTGAAGTTGTTTGGCCATGCTAAAATTGCCCCTTAGTGTCAGGGGACTGGCAGGGTAAATAAATGGGGTTACGGGAATAGGGCCTGGGTGGGATTGTGGTCGGTGCAGACTTGATGGACCGAATGGCCGCCTTCTGCACTGTAGGGATTCTATGTGGGAGGAAACCGGAGCACCTGGATGAAATCCACACAGACACGAGGAGAATGTGCAAACTCCGCAAGACAGTCACCCAAGGCTGGAATTGAATCCAGATCCCTGGAACTGTGAAGCAGCAGTGCTAACCACTGTACCACCTGGTTATTTAAGGAAAAATTTAAATCCATTCAAAGCAGTTCAGAGAAGACTTATTAGACTAATACCAGGAATGGGTGGGTTGTCTTGTGAGGAAAGGTTGGACAGGCTAGGCTTGCATCGGCTGGAAATTAGAAGAGTAAGAGGTGACTTGGTTGGAACTTTTAAGATCCTGAGAGGTTCAAGAGGACCATAAGGCATAGGAGCAAGTGGAGGCCATTTGGTCCATCGGGTCTGCTCCGCCAGTCAATGAGATCATGACTGATCTGATGTAATAATCCTCAATCCTACTTTCCCACCTTATCCCCATTACCCTTGATTCCCTTGCTGATTAAAAATCTGTCTATCTCAGCCTTGAACATATTTAGCGACCCGCAAAGAATTCCACAGATTCACTGCCTCTGAGAGAAGAAATTCCTCCTCATCTCTGTCTTCAATGGGTGACCCCCTTGCTCTGAGATCATGCCCTCTGGTCCCAGATTCTCTCACGAGGGGAAACAACCTCTCAGCATATACGCTGTCAACACCCCTGAGAATCTTATATGTCTCAATAAGGTTAAGTCTCATTCTTCTAAATTCCAATGAGTACAGGCCCAACCTACTCAACCTCTCCTCATTAGAAAATCCCTTCATACCCGGGATCAACCTAGTGACCCTTCTCTGGACTGCTTCCAAAGCTAGTATATCATTCCTTAGATAAGGGGACCAAAACTGTTCACAGTATTCCAGGTGTGGTCTATCTATTGTCTTGTATAGTTTTAGCAAGACTTCCCTATTTTTATACTCCATTCCCTTTGAAATAAAGGCCAACATTTGCTTTCCCTATTAAGAACAAAGAACAAAGAACAAAGAAAATTACAGCACAGGAACAGGCTGCACCAACCATGCTGCCTGACTTAACTAAAACCTCTTACGCTTCCGGGGACCATATCCCCCTATTCCCATCTCATTCATGTACTTGTCAAGACACCCCTTAAAAGTCACTACCGTATCCGCTTCCACTACCTCCCCCGGCAACGAGTTCCAGTCACCCACCACTCTCTGTGTAAAACATCTACCTCGTACATCTCTTTTAAACCTTGCCCCTCGCACCTTAAACCTGTGCCTCCGAGTAATTGACTCTTCCACTCTGGGATAAAGCTTCTGACTATCCACTCTGTCCATGCCTCTCATAGTCTTATAGACTTCTATCAGGTCTCTCCTCAACCTCCGTCGCTCTAGTGAGAACAAACCAAGTTTCTCCAACCTCTCCTCATAGCCAATGCCCTCTATACCAGGCAACATCCTGGTAAATCTTTTCTTTACCCTCTCCAAAGCCTCCACATCCTTCTGGTAGTGTGGCGACCAGAATTGAACACTATATTCCAAGTGTGCCCTCACTAAGGTTCTATAAAGCGTCAACATGACTTAGTAATTTTTAAACTCAATATCCCGGCCAATGAAGATAAGCATGCCGAATGCCTCTTGACTACCTTCTCCACCTGCATTGCCACTTTCAGTGACCTGTGTACCTGTACACCCTCCTGCATGATCTTACCACCTCACCTCACCGAAAGTCAGGTGGGCCAAGGTCATAAGATCGTGTCCTCTGGGAGAAAAAAAATTTTCATCTTTGTCTTAAATGAGCAACCCCTTATTTTTAAAAAGTGATCCCTAGTTTCCGATTCTCCCACAAGAAGAAATATCCTTCCCACATCTACCCTGTCAAGACCATACCACAGGGATCAGTGCTGAGACCACAATTATTTACATTATATATAAGATTTCCACTCTATCTGACGAAGGAGCAGCGCTCCGAAAGCTAATGGTATTTGCTACCAAATAAACCTGTTGGACTTTAACCTGGTGTTGTTAAAACTCTTACTGTGTTCACCCCAGTCCAACGCTGGCATCTCCACATCATGACCTCCCCTGTAGCCAGTGAGGATACAAGGATTTCTCTCAAGGCCCCAGCAATTTCCTCTCTTGCCTCTCTCAGTATTCTGGGGTATATCCCATCAGGCCCTGGAGACTTGTCTACCTTGACGTTTCTCAAGAACCCCAATACCTCCTCCTTTTTGATCTCAACATGACTCAAACTATCTACACATCCTTTCCCAGACTCCTCATCCACCAAGTCCTTCTCTTTGGTGAATACTGACGCAAAGTACTCATTTAATACCTCGCCCATTTCCTCTGGCTCCACACGTAGATTCCCTCCCTTGTCCTTGAGTGGGCTAACCCTCTCGCTGGCTACCCTCTTGCTCTTTATATATGTGTAAAAAGCCTTGGGATTTTCCTGCTGCTTTTCCTGCCATTAACTGCTGAGCTTACACGCTAGCTTTATGTGATTTATGCATGAGGACCCCAAACCCCTCTGTGCTGCAACTTTCTACAATCTTTCTCCATTTAAGTAATATTCAGCTCCTTTATTCTTCCTACTTCAGATTTTCCTACATTATATTCCATCTGCCAAGTTATTGCCCATTCCCTTACCCTGTCAATATCCCTCTGTAGACTTTTTGGGTGGAATTTTCCCGTCTTGCCTGCCACGGGAATCGTAGCTGGTGGGACACGGACCATGCAAAGGTCCCTCGGGTGGGATTTCCAGCCTTGGGGTGAGCGTGGCCGGAAAATCCCGCCCTCTGTGTCAGCCTCACACTTGCCTTCCCACCTATTTCTGTGGCATCCACAAATGTGGCCATAATATGTTCACTTCCTTTGTCGAGTCATGAATATATATTGTAAATAATTGTGGTCCCAGCACTGATCCCTGTGGTAGGGACTTGACAGGGTAGATGTGGGAAGGATATTTCTTCTTGTTGGAGAATCGGAAACTAGGGATCACTTTTTAAAAATAAGGCTGATGCGCTATCAATTAGGCAAAAGACTACTTGTGTGCCAATACAACTGTAGGCGTTTATTCATTACAGAATCAGGAGCACATCCCAACAGGTAACCGACCTGAACTGAACAAGGGGGAGGAGACAGCCACCTTTATACTAGGTGGCAAGGGGAGGAGCCGAGCCGGCAGGTGATGTGTCCAGGCATGACAAACACACAACGGTGGTCCAGGCAGGACAAAGGCACAACTGAAGTCCACCACATTCACCCCTCCTTTAAAAAAAACAACACGGGGTGAAGCGGAAACAATATCACAAGTCCAGACAATCTGGTGGCTTGATCCGCCGTCGCGATCGTCGTAGGGCAGGTTGCAGAGTCGTCCGAGCAGAGAGCAGAGTCAGCCCAGGCTCCAGGCACTGAGCGTCGAGAGGAGGCGCCAGGTGGTGTGAGGCGGACCCATCCGTCGTCCCGTCCAGTAGTCGGGTACTGCGTGGCGACGGCATCGGCGACTCAAGCGAGCTGTACATAGGGGTGAGGGGAGTGGGCTGTGGCCCTGGTGGCGTACGGAGAACAGTGGGAACTGGGGCTGGGGGGTGGAGGGCCGTAGTGGGCTCTGGGTGCACAATATGGCACAATGGGGCGGAGGGATGTGGTGGCCTCAGGGGCACCTGCGGGTGCCAAGTCGCGGACAGAGACCGTGTCCTCCGCCCGTCAGGGTACGCTACATAAGCGTATTGAGGATTAGCGTGGAGCAATTGGACCTCCTCGACCAAGGGGTCTGCCTTATGGGTCTGGACATGCTTCCGAAGCAGAATGGGCCGTGGGGCCATCAGCCAAGCTGGGAGCGAAGTACCCGAGGAGGACTTCTGGGGAAAGTGAACATCCGCTCGTGAGGGGTCGTATTGGTCATTGTACACAAGAGTGACCTAATTGAATGTAATGCGTCCGGGAGGACATCTTGCCAATGGCTGACTGGAAGGCCCCTAGACTGTAACGCTAATAGAACGGCCTTCCAGACCGTTGCGTTCTCCCGCTCTACTTGACCATTACCCCAGGGGTTATAGCTAGTGGTGCGGCTGGAGGCAATGCCTTTGGCGAGCAGGTACTGCCTCAGCCCGTCACTCATGAATGAGGACCCACGGTCGCTATGACTATAGGATGGAAAGCCAAACAGGGTGAAGAGCATGTTCAGGGTCCGAATCACCGTAGCCGTGGTCAAGTCCGGGCAGGGGAAGGCAAAAGGGAAACGCAAGTATTCATCAATGACATTCAGGCTTCGGCGAGAACAGGCAGAGGCGAGAGTAGGTTTTTTCTTTCCCAGAAAGTTCATTCTTGTTTTTCCCCAGAGTAAAAAAAAAATGCCAGGCAGGATGTTGGAATGCTCCTCTTGCAGGATGTGGGAGATCAGGGAGACCTCCGGTATCCCTGACGACAGCACCTGCAAAAGACGCATTCAGCTGCAGCTGCTAGCAAAGCGTGTTAGGGAACTGGAGAAGGAGCTTGATGACCTCCATCTAATTCGGGAGAATGAGAAGTTTATAGACAGTAGCTTTAGGGAGATAGTTACACCTGAGCAGCAGAGCACAGGAAATTGGGTTACTGTAAGGAGAGGAAATGGCAGTGTGAAAGGACAGGCAGAGCAGGGTTCCCCTGTGGCCATACCCCTCCACAACAGGTATACTGAATTGGATACTGTTGTGGGAGATGCTTTACCTGGGACAAGCTGCAACAGCCGGAACTCTGATACTGCGTCTGGTTCTACAGCGCAAAAGGGTGGGATGAAGAAGAGGAGAGCAGTAGTGATAGGGGACTCAATGGTCAGAGGTACAGACCGGAGGTTCTGTGGTCGGGACAGAGACTCCCGCATGGTTTGTTGCCTCCCAGGTGTCAAGGTCAGCGATGTCTCTGATCGCGTGCACAGCGTTCTAAAGTGGAAAGGTGATCAGCCAGATGTCATGGTACACGTCGGTACCAATGACGTGGGAAGGAAGAGTGAGGAGGTCCTAAAGAGTGAGTACAAAGAGCTTGGAAGGAAGTTAAAAAGCAGGACCCCGAGGGTAGTAATCTCAGGATTGCTACCTGAGCCACATGCCAGTGAGGGCAGGAGTAGGATGCTTGGGCGGATAAACACGTGGCTGAGGAACTGGTGCAGGGGGCAGGGTTTCCAATTCTTGGATCATTGGGACCTCTTTTGGGGCAGGTGGGACCTGTACAAGAGAGACGGGTAACACCTAAACTACAAGGGGACCAATATACTTGCAGGGAGATTTGCTAGTGTTATTGGGGAGCGTTTAAACTAGATTTGCAGGGGGGTGGGAACCAGAGTGCCAGAGCAGATAGTGGAGCAGGGGTAAAAAGACAGGTTAGTTCAAGCAAAATCACAAATGGAAGGGTAGAGTGTGGCGGAAATAATTTTTTGAGGTGTGTCTATTTCAATGCCAGGAGTATTGTGGGGACGGCAGATGAGCCGAAGGCGTGGATAGACACATGGAAATATGACATTATAGCCATTAGTGAAACTTGGCTACAGGAGGGGCAGGACTGGCAGCTCAATGTTCCAGGGTTCCAATGTTTCAGGCGGGATAGAGGCAGAGGGATAAAAGGTGGGGGGGTGGCATTGTGGTCAGGAAAAATGTTACAGCGGTACTCAGGCAGGATAGATTAGGGAGCTTGTCTACAGAGGCCCTATGGGTGGAGCTGAGAAACAGGAAAGGTATGACCACATTAATGGGCTTGTATTATAGACCACCCAATAGTCAGCGAGAATTGGAGGAGCAAATCAGCGGAGAGATAGCTGACAACTGCAAGAAACACAAAGTTGTGATAGTAGGGGATTTTAATTTTCCACATATAGATTGGGACTCGCATACTGTTAAAGGTTTAGACGGGGTAGAGTTTGTAAAATGTGTTCAGGAGAATTTTCTACATCAGTATACAGGGGTGCCAACTAGAGAGGATGCGATATTGGATCTCCTATTGGGAAATGAGTTAGGGCAGGTGATGGATGTGACTGTGAGGGAACACTTTGGATCCAGTGATCATAATGCCATTAGTTTCAACCTGATCGTGGATAAGGATAGATCTGGTCCTCGGGTTGAAGTTCTGAACTGGAAAAAGGCCAAATTTGATGAAATGAGAAGGGATCTGGGAAGTGTGGATTGGCACAGGCTGTTCTCTGGTAAGGATGTAAATGGAAAGTGGGAGGCCTTCAAAGGAGAAATTTTGAGAGTGCAGAGTTTGTATGTCCCTGTCAGGATTAAAGGCAAAGTAAATAGGAATAAGGAACCTTGGTTCTCGAGGGAGATTGTAACACTGATTAAGAGGAAGAGAGAGTTGTGTGAAATGTACAGACAGCAAGGAACACATCAGATGCTCGAGGAGTATAAAAAGTGCAAGAAGTTACTTAAGAGGGAAATCAGAAGGGCTAAAAGAAGACATGAGGTTGCTTTGGCAGACAGAGTGAAGGAAAATCCAAAGAGCTTCTATAGGTATGTTAGGAGCAAAAGGATAGTGAGGGATAAAATTGGTCCTCTTGAAGACCAGAGTGGTAGACTGTGTATGGAACCAAAAGAGATGGGGGAGATACTAAATGGTTTTTTTGCATCCGTATTTACTGAGGAAATGGGCATGGAGTCTACGGAAATAGGGCAAACTGGTAGGGAGGCCATGGAACCTTTACAGATTAAAGGGGAGGAGGTGCTCGCTGTCTTGAGGCAAATCAGAGTGGATAAATCCCCAGGACCGGACAGGGTATTCCCACGGACCTTGAGGGAAGCCAGTGTTGAACTTGCAGGGGCCCTGGCAGACATATTTAAAATGTCAGTATTCACGGGGGAGGTGCCGGATGATTGGAGGGTGGCTCATGTTGTTCCATTGTTTAAAAAAGGTTCCAAAAGAAATCCGGGAAATTATCGGCCAGTAAGTTTGACGTCGGTGGTGGACAAGTTATTGGAAGGTGTGATAAGGGATAGGATCTACAAATATTTGGATAGACAGGGACTTATTAGGGAGAGTCAACATGGCTTTGTGCGTGGTAGGTCATGTTTGACCAATCTATTAGAGTTTTTCGAGGAGGTTACCAGGAAAGTGGATGAAGGGAAGGCGGTGGATGTTGTCTACCTGGATTTCAGCAAGGCCTTTGACAAGGTCCCTCATGGGAGGTTAGTTAGGAAGGTTCAGTCGCTAGGTATACATGGGGAGGTAGTAAATTGGATAAGACACTGGCTCAATGGAAGAAGCCAGAGAGTGGTTGTGGAGGATTGCTTCTCTGAGTGGAGGCCTGTGACTAGTGGTGTGCCGCAGGGATCGGTGTTGGGTCCATTGTTGTTTGTCATCTATATCAATGATCTGGATGATAATGTGGTCAATTGGATCAGCAAATTTGCTGATGATACAAAGATTGGAGGTGTAGTGGACAGTGAGGAAGGTTTTCAAAGCTTGCAGAGGGATTTGGACCAACTAGAAAAATGGGCTGAAAAATGGCAAATGGAATTTAACGCAGACAAGTGTGAGATATTGCACTTTGGAAGGACAAACCAAAGAAGAACGTACTCGGTAAATGGTAGGACTCTGAAGAGTGCAGTTGAACAGAGGGATCTGGGAATACAGGTACAGAATTCCCTAAAAGTGACGTCACAGGTGGATAGGGTCGTAAAGAGTGCCTTTGGTACACTGGCCTTTATAAATCGGAGTATCGAGTGTAAAAGTTGGAGTGCTATGGTAAGGTTGTATAAGGCATTGGTGAGGCCGAATTTGGAGTATTGTGTACAGTTTTGGTCACCTAGTTACAGGAAGGATGTAAATAAGATTGAAAGAGTGCAGAGAAGGTTCACAAGGATGTTGCCGGGACTTGAGAAGCTGAGTTACAGAGAGAGATTGAATAGGTTGGGACTTTATTCCCTGGAGCGTAGAAGATTGAGGGGAGATTTGATAGAGGTGTATAAGATTTTGATGGGTATAGATAGAGTGAATGCAAGCAGGCTTTTTCCGCTGAGGCTAGGGGAGAAAAAAACCAGAGGGCATGGGTTAAGGGTGAAAGGAGAAAAGTTTAAAGCGAATATTAGGGGGGGCTTCTTCACGCAGAGAGTGGTGGGAGTGTGGAATGAGCTGCCGGATAAAGTGGTAAATGCGGGGTCACTTTTAACATTTAAGAAAAACTTGGACGGGTTCATGGATGAGAGGGGTGTGGAGGGATATGGTCCAAGTGCAGGTCAGTGGGACGAGGCGTAAAATGGTTCGGCAGAGACAAGAAGGGCCAAAAGGCCTGTTTCTGAGCTGTAATTTTCTATGGTTTCCAGGGAAAACAACCCTAGTTTACTCAATCCCACCTCATAGCTAATACCCTCCATACCAGGTAACATCCTGGTAAACCTTTTCTGCACTCTCTCCAAAGCCTCCACATCCTTCTGGTAGTGTGGCAACCAGAACTGGATGCAGTATTCCAAATGTGGCCTAACCAACGTTCTATATAACTGCAACATCATATGCCAATTTTTATACTCTATGCCCCGTCCAATAAAGGCAAGCATGCCATATGCCTTCTTCACCACCTTTTCCACCTGTGCTGCCACCTTTAAGGATCTGTGGACTTGCACACCCAGATCCCTCTGTGTGTCTATACTCCTGATGGTTCTGCCATTTGTTGTATAGCTCCCCCCTGCATTAGTTCTACCAAAATGCATCACTTCGCATTTATCTGGATTAAATTCCATCTGCCATTTCTCCGCCCAATTTTCCAGCCTATCTATATCCTGCTGTATTCTCTGACAATGTTCATCACTATCCGCAACTCCAGCAATCTTTGTGTCGTCCGCAAACTTACTAATCAGACCAGCTACATCTTCTTCTAAATCATTTATACATATCACAAACAGCAGAGGTCCCAGTACAGAGCCCTGCGGAACACCACTAGTCACAGACCTCCAATCAGCAAAAGACCCCTCCACTGCTACCCTCTGTCTTCTATGGCCAAGTAAGAGTTTTAACAACACCAGGTTAAAGTCCAACAGGTTTATTTGGTAGCAAATGCCATTAACTGCGACCAAATGCTACCAAATAAACCTGTTGGACTTTAACCTGGTGCTGTTAAAACTCTCACTGTGTTTACCCCAGTCCAACGTCGGCATCTCCACATCATGATCTCTATGGCCAAGCCAGTTCTGTACCCATCTAGCTTGTGCACCTTTGATCCCGTGAGATTTAACCTTTTGCACCAGACTGCCATGAGGGACCTTGTCAAATGCTTTACTAAAATCCATGTAGACGACATCCACGGCCCTTCCCTCATCAATCATTTTTGTCACCTCCTCAAAAAACTCAACCAAATTTGTGAGGCTTGACCTCCCTCGTACAAAACCATGTTGTCTATCGCTAATGAGACTATTCAGTTCTAAATGTGTATAGATCCTATCTCTAAGAATCTTTTCCAACAATTTCCCTACCACGGAGTAGCAGTGCTAACCACTGTGCCACCGTGCTGCTCAATAAAAAGAAGTCCTTTTATTTCTCCTAACACTTTCAGAGTAACTGTTAGCAAATCACTGGCAAAACCATCCAGAAGTTAGTGATTTAAATCGCTTTGTTGGATGGTTCCCAACACAGTGCAGTCCAGGGGAAGTTAGTGCTTTTGGGAATTTCCACAGAAACCTTTACCATAGAACTTCCAAGAGATTCACCAGCGAATCGATAGGGTACTCCCAAATCTGACACTAGAGCCACGAAATTACAGATGTTTTTAAACTTAAATAAGGGGAATTATGAGGGCAGAAAGGCAGAGTTGGATAAAGTGAATTTGCAAGTTGGTTTGAGGGAGAGGCCAATGGAAATGCAATACCAAACATTGAAGGGGATATTCCAGAATACACAGAATAGATCCATTCCAATGAGTAGGAAATAGCCCAAGGGACGGACGCCGTGATTAACTAGAAAGATTAAAGATAGTATCAAACATAAAGAAAAGGCATATCATTGTGCAAAGACAGGTGTCGGTCAGAAGATTGACAGAATATAAGGAACAGTAAATCATGACAAAAGGGGGAAAAGATTGAGAGAAAGAAAGCCAGAAATACAAAAAAAAGATAGTAAGAGTTCCCATGAATATTTAAAAAGGGAATGAGTTAACAAAGTGAATGTTGGTCCGATATAAAACGAGTCTGGGGCTTTGATAATGGAAAACAAGCAGATGGCAGGTGAATCAAACCAATATTTTGCATCAGTCTTCACCATAGAGGATACAACGTTCCTGAAGGAGCTGCAAACCAGGAAATGGGAGGGAGGGAGGGGGGGACTCAAGAAAATTACTGGAGCCATGGACTGACAGGAGCCTGGGTGCTGATGGATTTCATCTGAGGGTCTTGAAAGAGGTCTAGCCAGTGAGCTAGTTGATGAATTGGTTTTAATTTTCCAATTAAAGGAGGCGATGGCCCAGTGGTATTGTCGCAAGACTATTAATCCAGAAACTCAGCAAACGTTCTGGGGACCCGGGTTCAAATCCCGCCACAGCAGATAGAGGAACTTGAATTCAATAAAAAATATCTGGAATTAAGAATCTAGTGATGACTGTGAAACCGTTGCCAATTGTCGGAAAAACCCATCTGGTTCACTAATGTCCTTTAGGGAAGGAAATCTGCTGTCCTCACCTGGTCTGGCCTGCATGTGACTCCAGAGCCACAGCAATGTGGTTGACTCTCAACTGCCCTCCAAGGGCAACTAGGGATGGGCAATAAATGTTGGCCAGCCAGTGACGGCCATGTCCCACAAACAAATTTTTTAAAAATTCAGGAAAAGTCCCATTAGATTGGAAGAAAGGAAATGTAACTCCTCTATTCAGAAAGGGAGGGAGACAGAAAGCAGGTAACTACAGGTCAGGTAGGGAAAATGTCAGAATAAGTTAAGGTAATCAGGCCGAGTCAACATGGTTTTGTCAAAGAGAAAGAATGGTTGACCAATTTATCGGAGTACTTTGAAGAAGTAACCTGTGCTGTGGATAAAGGAGAACTGGTGGATGTACTGTACTTAGATTCCCAGAAAGCATTTGATAGGGTTCTGCATCAAACTTTATTGCATGAAATAAATGCTCATGGTATAGGGGATAACATATTGGCATGGACAGGAGATTGGCTGTCTAACAGGAAACAGAGAGTAGGCATAGATGAGTATTTTTCACTTGGCAAGATGTAACGAGTGGTGTGCTACAGGGATCAGTGCTGGGATCTCAACTGTTTACAATATATATCAATGACTTGGGCAAAGGAATGGACCAGATTGTGGCCACATTCGCTGATGACAGAGAGATAGGTGGGAAAGTAAGTTACGAAGTGTACATAAGGAGGCTACAGAATGATATAGGTCAGAATTCTCTGGCTATTCAGACCAGCGGGATTCTCTCATCCTATTTGTGGCGCATCCCCTGCCGTGAGTTTCCCAGCGGTGTGAGGTGGCTTCACTGGGAATTCCCATCGACAGCGGCGGGAGCAGAGGATCCCTCTTCCAGCGCAAGGCATGTCACCACATGCCACCGAGAGAAACACTGAGGGCAGGCCACAGATTCTCACCCATAGATAGTTTAACTGAGTGGATAAGATCTGGCAAATGGGGTATAATGTGGGCTAATGTCAAACTGTCTGTTTTTGGTTTAATTTTACTGAAATGGGGAGAGATTGCAGAGCTCTGAGATTCAGAGGGTTCGGGGTGCCTTTGTGCACAATTCGCAAAAGGCTAGCACACAACAAGAAAGTAGGAAAGCGAATAGAATGTTATCATTTATTGCGAGGGGAATTGAATACAAAAATAGGGAGGTTATGCTTCAGTTATACAGAGCACCAGTGAGACCACATCTGGAGTATGGTGCAGAGTGTTGGTCACCTTATTTAAGGAAGGATGTAAGTGCTTTTGAAGCAGTTCAGAGGTTTACCAGACCAGTAACTGGAATGGGCAGGTTTCCTAATGACAAAAGGTTAGAGGTCACCCATTTAAAGCAGAGGTGAGGAGAATTCTTTTCTCTCAGAGAGTGGTGAGACTTTAGAACTCTCTTCCTGAAAAGTCGGTGGAAGCAGAATCTTTGAATCTTTTTAAGGCAGAGATGGATAGATTGTTCACATGGGAAGCGATTGAGTAATGGTATTGTCATTGGACTAGTAATCCGGAAACCCAGGGGCAATGCATGTTTGAAAACCACCAAGGCAGGTGGTGGAACCTGAATTCAATAAAATCCTGGAGGGGAAGGGGGGGGATTCTCCGATTTGACCACATCGTTAGTAGATCGCGCAATCCCAGAGAACAGCGTGCAAACCCAAACATCCGCTTCACACCCGGCGCAAAACAGATTGCAATTCTCCCGGCCCCTTTTCTAATAGCGCCAATCGGATCGCGCCCAGGTAATCAGTGCCTAACTGGCACACCGGCAATTCCCATCGCACAGCCTGGCAATGGCCACTGGACAGCCCAATGATGTCAGTTGGGCAGTGCCGAGGGGGTGGGGCCTGAGTGAGGGTCATGAAGGGGGGGCATGAAAGGGGCTGCATCAGGAGGGCCCCAGTGCCTCAATGCCGGTAATCCTTCTTGGGGAGTGAGTAGTAAAACATACCGTTAATGGGAAGTGGGGGTCCCAATGTCCTTGGGGGGATAGAGGGGGGTCTTCCTCTCACTGTGAGATTGAGGCGCCCTTTAAAAACAGCGCCCGCTCTTATTCAAGTTGTTCTTTCTGATGTGTTTAGAGGCCCCTCTCAGAACTGGTTCAAAACTCACCCTTCTCCCAAAAAATGACTGTAGCCACAATTCTCCCATCCTGCTGTGCGGGCTGGAAGATTGTCACGTTGGCCGGTTTGCGGGGTTTGTGTGCGTGGGTTCGCACCCTGCTAGCGTCTCCCAGTGCTGGATTTCTCGCGGAATCTTCTCCGTGCTGGAAATTGGCAGAAAGACCATTAAAGACCAAAAATGTGGGGGTTAGGTTGATTGGCCATGCTAAAATTGCCCCTTAGTGTCCTGAGATGCGTAGGTTAGAGGGATTAGTGGGTAAATATGTAGGGATATGGGGGTAGGGCCTAGGTGGGATTGTGGTCGGTGCAGACTCGATGGGCCAAATTGCCTCTTTCAGTACTGTAGGGATTCTATTCTATGATTATTTTAATCTCATTCAATGGAGATTACAAAGAACAAGAACAAAGAACAATACAGCACAGGAACAGGCCCTTCGGCCCTCCAAGCCCGCGCCGCTCCCCGGTCCAGGATTGAATCCTGAATCCAGGATCCCCGCCCAATTTTCCAGCCTATCTACATACCAATATCCTATCCACCGAGCTGTCCCTCACAGCTACGATGCTTTGTTCATTACAACCTATTAACTCACCCCCACCCCCCCCCATTCCAGACCATGTGATCTCCAGGGAGAGGCGAAAACCCAGAGTGAAAAACCCCAGGGCCAATATGGGGAAAAAAAATCTGGGAAATTCCTCTCCGACCCCCTGAGGCGATCGAAACGAGTCCAGGAGATCACACTGGCCCTGATCGGAAAATGCTTCCCAACCCTAGTCATTTCCACTTCCACGAACACCATCTGAATTCCCTGCCCCCGAGACAGGTTCCCAACTATCCGCAGTCTCGCTCTGTACTGGCACCAGCAAGATGATCATAGAATGAAGCCTTGAAACGAGAAACAAGGAACAATTAGCCCGCGCCGCTCCCTGGTCCAAACTAGACCACTCTTTTGTATCCCTCCATTCCCACTCCGTTCATATAGCTGTCTAGATAAGTCTTAAACGTTCCCAGTGTGTCCGCCTCCACCACCTTGCCCGGCAACACATTCCAGGCCCCCACGACCCTCTGTGTGAAATATGTCCTTCTGATATCTGTGTTAAACCTCCCTCCCTTCACCTTGAACCTATGACCCCTCGTGAACGTCACCACCGACCCGGGGAAAAGCTTCCCACCGTTCACCCTATCTATGCCTTTCATAATTTTATACACCTCTATTAAGTCTCCCCTCATCCTCCGTCTTTCCAAGGAGAACAACCCCAGTTTCCCCAATCTCTCCTCATAACTAAGCCCCTCCATACCAGGCAACATCCTGGTAAACCTCCCCTGTACTCTCTCCAAAGCCTCCACGTCCTTCTGGTAGTGTGGCGACCAGAACTGGACGCAGTATTCCAAATGCGGCCGAACCAACGTTCTATACATCTGCAACATCAGACCCCAACTCTTATACTCTATGCCCCGTCCTATAAAGGCAAGCATGCCATATGCCTTCTTCACCACCTTCTCCACCTGGAACGTCACCTTCAAAGATCTGTGGACTTGCACACCCAGGTCCCTCTGCGTCTCTACACCCTTTATGGTTCTTCCATTTATCGTGTAGCTCCTCCCTACATTATTCCCACCAAAATGCATCACTTCGCATTTATCAGGATTGAACTCCATCTGCCATTTCCTTGCCCAAATTTCCAGCCTATCTATATCCTTCTGTAGCCTCTGACAATGTTCCTCACTATCTGCAAGTCCTGCCAGTTTTGTGTCATCCGCAAACTTACTGATCACCCCAGTTACTCCTTCTTCCAGATCATTTATATAAATCACAAACAGCAGAGGTCCCAATACAGAGCCCTGCGGTACACCACTAGTCACAGGCCTCCAGCCGGAAAAAGACCCTTCCACTACCACCCTCTGGTCTTAGTGGGACTAGGACTGAAGTCTCCAGACCTGCTAGCATTCCCCCCCCCCCCCCCCACCCCTTCCCACCAGAGTGGTTCACTCCACAGGAGTTACAGCAGCTCCCCACTTTCGGAGAACTAGTGGCCCGACCCCGCTGGAGTGAAGGGGGCAACTGAGTCGGGTGGCGAGTGGGAGGGTAACTGTCGGGGAGGGGTAGAATTAGTGGTGGGGTGAGGCTGGAGATTGGGGCAGGCTGGGAGAGGAGGGCCCGGGCTGGTCCCGGGAATGTTTAGGGGCCAGCGATCAGGCCATGGGGGGATGGAGGGCCGGCATTACGGGGGATCGCAGGGTTGGCCAGCGATCGAGCTGGCCAGCAATCGGGAGGCCATCTGCACAGGACTGCTCTCGGTGCTCGCAAGCACAGATCTCGACGCTGACAGATCGCCACATGCGCAGCAGCTCGCTCAGCGCATTGATTTCAGCCTCTCCAGCGGGAATAGGCTCCAGCCACTGAAATTTAACGATATTCACGCTGGTAGCCTCTGCAGTGCACAGAGTGTGGGAGATTCTTCTCTGAACTCCCACTGAAAAAAACAGAGCGAATCACTCCAGTTTTCCCGCAAATTCGACACTTAGAATTTTTGGGGGAGAATTCCGCCCTGTGAGTGGGGAAATTACAATCTGGTTCCCGCCAGTGAATCACTCCATTCATTGTCACCATTGTGACACTTAGAAATTGTTTGGGAGAATTCCCCCACCTGAAATTACAAGACTACTGATGACCATTATCGATTGTCGGAAAAACCCAACTGGTTCACTAATTTCCTTTAGGGAAGGAAATCTGCCATCCTTACCCGGTCTGGCCTACATGTGACTCCAGACCCACAGCAATGTGGTTGGCTCTCAACAGCCCTCTGAAATGGCCTAGCCAGTCACTCAGTTCAAGGGAAATTAGGGATGTGCACCAAATGCTGGCCCAGCGACGCCCAGGTCCCATCAATTTAAAAAAAAAGCAAGGTGGAGATAGATTATTGGGGGTAAAGTTAAAGTTTAATATATTTATCACAAGTAGGCTTACATTCACACTGCAATGAAGTTACTGTGAAATTCCCCTAGTCGCCACACTCCGCCACCTGTTCGGGTACACTGAGGGAGAATTTAGCTCGGCCAATGCACCCTAACCAGCACGTCTTTCAGAATGTGGGAGGAAACCAGAGCACCCAGAGGAAACCCACGCAGACACGGGGAGAACGTGCAGACTCCACACAGACAGTGACCCAAGCCGGGTCCCTAGCGCTGTGAGGCGACAGTGCTAACCACTGTGCGTAAGTGGGATGCAAATCTGAGGATACAGTCAGATCCGCCGTGGTATTATGAAATTGCGGAGCGAGTTTGAGGGGCTGAATGGGCTCCTCTTGGTCCTTGTTTGTATATTCGTAAATTGCACTTTCTGTGATTTTCAATGTGTTTGAATATACTTTTATCAAATTCTATAAATAAAGTATATTTGTTTAGAAAATTGATTGGGTAGAGAGGAAGCAAATGCCCATCAGGATGAAAGGAAGAATATTCGAAGGTAGACCTCCCTGGATGACTAAAGCAGATAAAAGGAGGCAGAAAAAAATGAACCCTTGACAAAATTTCAGGTTCCATACTCACTGCTTTGAATATGGGCGAAACTGCAAGACAGCAGCATCTGTTGGAAGGATGCAGTATTGCAGCTTATCCGGAATTGTTGGTTCACGTGGTCAAGGTAACACAGCAAACTCCATCCTGCCTGCTCATCTCAATAATTGTGCTCTCCAGCCCAAGGAGAGATGCATTGCTGACGGATTGTTCAGCAGAAGGTCCATGAGCATGCTCGAGTTACAGTTATCTTGCCAAAGGTGCCTGCCCCTCTTACAGGGGAAGAACATTCCAGATGCAGCGGCTGGTGCAACTGAGCGACCCCTAACCTTTCCTCATTAGGAAACCTGCCCATTCCAGCTTTCAGTCTGATAAACCTTCTCTGAACTGCTTCCAAAGCATTTACATCCCTCCTTAAATAAGGTGACCAACACTGCGCATAATACTCCAGATGTGCTCTGTATAACTGAAGCATAACCTCCTTATTTTTGTATTCAATTCCCTCGCAATGAATGATAACATTCAATTAGCTTTCCGAATTATTTGCTGTGTGCTAGCCTTTTGCGAGTTGTACACAAAGACACCCAGAACCCTCTGAATTTCCACAATCTCTCACCATTTACATAATATGCTTCTCTTTTTGGACGGAATCAGATTAACAATGGACCAGGTTCTACCTGTCCCCGGTGTTGCGGAGAATGGGTCTAGCCACGCTGCCGCGGAACGCTCCAAGTAGTTGGACTGTGCCATACCACCTGCCCCACATGGAACAATTAATGCAGAGAAGCATCTTTGACCACAAGTCCATCATGGAGTGGTCCGCAGACTCTGAGGGAAAAGGAAATGGAGGATCCCGTTGAACGGTTCCCTGAGCAAAGTGTCAGAGTCACTTGGCAGAATGCCTCATCACCAAAACTTTCAAACAAGCACCAAGACTGAGCTTGGCTGGTGGTGAGAAAGACCCTCCCCGTCAGATCCTTCCTACACCCCCGGAGTCTCACCCCCTCTGCACGCTGCCCTCGAGGTGATTGTGGTGGGGAAGAGACCGCTGTCCACTTCCTTGAAAAGAAGGTTCTGGAGTGAGATGAGGTGGTTTTTGTTGAGGTTCATCCCGAGCAGCTCAGTGACTCTGTGCTCGACAGGCTGTTTCCAGGGACGCACACCGAGACATACCCCGAGCTGTATCTCTCATATTGAATGTTTACAGTGAGTATTACATGTATCACAAATGTATTGAAGCATCTCAGAGTGCAACTCGATCAAAGTAGGCAACTCTAATAATAACTCTAATAATTGCACTTTCTGTGATGGCCATTTTGTAATATTCTCCCAGATTGTTTCTGAATAAAGTATATTTTTGCAAAATAAAATCACACCAAAAATGGAACAGCAGGCCGGAGAAGGGGCACCAGCTGCTTAATATATGAACAGAAATCAGAGTGAAAGTGGGCCCTCTGGGCCCTTGGACCTGCTCTGCCAGTTAATCCGATCCTGGCCGATTCTATGCATTATCACAGTTTTTCCACCTGTTCCTCATATCCCTTAGGTCCCTGAGAGACCAAAAACTTGTCTAGCTCAGCCTGAGATATATTCAGCAATGGAGCGTCAACAATCTTCTAGCATAAAGAATTGTAAAGATTCACAACCCTTTGAGTGAAAACATTTCTCCTTATCTCTGTCCAAATGATCAGCCACTGATTCTGAATCATAGGAAAATAGGAATTAGGAGCAGAATCTGGCAATTCAGCTCTTCGAGCCCGCTCCGTCATTCAAACAGATCATGGCTGATCTCTCCCTGGTCTCAAATCCACCTCCCCATATTTTCCCTTTAACCTGTTTTTTTTAATCAGAAATATATCTATCTCCTTCTTGAAACTATTCAATGATTCAGACTCCACCGCGCGATGGGGCAGCGAGTTCCACAAATTAACCACCCTCTGCGAGAAGTAGTTCCTCCTCATCTCAGTTTTAAATCTACCGCCTCTCAACCTATAGCTGTGACCTCTTGTTCGAGATTGCACCACAAGGGGAAACATTTGGTCTACATTTACTCTATCAATCTCTTTTAGTATTTTATATACCTCGATCAGATCCCCTCTCATCCTTTTAAACTCCAGTGAGTATGAGCCCAAACTGTTTAATCTCTCCTCACACGACAACCCTTTCATCCCCGGAATCAATCTGGTGAACCACCTCTGAACTGCCTCCAATGTCGCAACATCCTTCCTCAAATAAGGAGACCAGAACTGGATACAATACTCCAGATGTGGTCTCACCAACACCCTATGCAATTGCAACAACACTTCTCTACTTTTCCAGTTCCTTTGCAACACCCATATGGAGTTCGCACATTCTTCTCATGTCTACATGGATTTCCTCCAGGTGCTCCGGTTTCCTCCCACAGTCCAAAGATGTGCAGGTTGGGCGGATTGGCCATGATGAAACTTTCCCTTAATGCCCCAAGACATGTAGGTTAGATGGATTAGTGGGGTAAATGCGATGGGTTACAGTGATAAGGCAGGAGGGCCCTTTTGTTCCAGGGATCCATGGAAATGTTAGAACATGGGAAGCTGAGCTTAGAA
This sequence comes from Mustelus asterias, assembly GCF_964213995.1. Classification (NCBI taxonomy): domain Eukaryota; kingdom Metazoa; phylum Chordata; class Chondrichthyes; order Carcharhiniformes; family Triakidae; genus Mustelus; species Mustelus asterias. The sequence goes on along the minus strand of NC_135821.1, from coordinate 29,434,972 downwards.
AGAAATGGATGAGAATCCCTCAGATACAGGAACTTCCTTCAGGATCACAGAGCTCTCTCTGTGCGCCTTCCTGAAGGAGAAATGTGAGTGTGTCTTACCCTGCTCCAGGGAACAGACTCTGGACCGGAAAATTATCTCAGAGGCCTGAGGTCTGCTGACCCTTCACTTCTTGGAGGTCCACCTTGACATCAACCTCCGTGGGGGCCGCGATCGGGCCTTGGGGGGCCTGGGGGAGGGGTGATAGCACTGCAGGGGTTCCGGGCTGGCCAGCGATCGAGGTGGCCAGCACACTGCAGGTTGACAGATAGGGGTCACTGTGCATGCACAGAGTTCCGGAACTGTCAGCCTCCTGCGTGAATAGGTCCCTCCCCCCAAGCTTTCGATGATATTCACGATTGTGACCTCTGCAGTGTACAAAGTGTGGGAGGTTTGAGTCTGAACTCCCACTGAAAAAACAATCGCGATTTACACCAGTTTTCCCGCAAATTCAGCACATGGAACTTTTTTGGGAGAACCGTCCCCTTTGTGTTTTGAGTACTGCCACCCACCTCACGCTTCAATGGGAAACTGTGCATCATCCTGAATCCTTTCAAACAGCTCGTTCCCAGCTCCGGATGTGACCCTTCACCCGCGAACCAAAGCACCAGATACTGGACACCAAGGATCATGTCACTCACCCATCCTGAACCATTCCACGTAAGGATGGAGTCTATTTGCCTCGCCCTTACCCACTCCTTCACGGCTTTCTGTCCTGTTCTGGTGCCACTAACATGTCACCTCGCAGTGACCAACACTGCAACAACAGATAAACATCAGTGATGCTGTTGTGTAGAGATGACAGAGTTCTGTATTTTACTTAAAGTATCAACATTTGAATTTGATTTGATTTATTATTGTCATATGTATTGGGATACAGTGAAAAGTATTGTTTTTTTCACACAATACAGTCAAAGCATACCGTTCATCGAGTACATTTAAGACTTATCTAGATAGCCACATGAACAGACTGGGAATAGAGGGATACAAACAGATGGTCTAGTTAGGAACACATGATCGGCGCGGGCTTGGAGGGCCGAAGGGCCTGTTCCTGTGCTGTATTGTTCTTTGTTCTTTGTTCTACATGGGGGGAAAGAAGGAGAGGGTACAGAATATCAAGTTACAGTCATAGCTACGGTGTAGAGAAAGATCAGCTTAATACATGGTGGGGCAAATTTTACTGTCCTGTCCGCCACGGGAATCAGAGCAGGCGAGGGGTGAACCACGAAAAGGTCTGTTGACCTTGGGCGGGATTTTCCAGTTTTGGGGTGAGCGTGGCTTAAAGACCCCGTCCGGTAGGTCCATTCAAAAGTCTGATGACAGCAGGGAAGAAGTCGAGTCATTTTTAAAAATTAATTCATGGGACGTGGGCATCGCTGGCTGGCCAGCATTTATTGATGTGGAGATGCCGGCGTTGGACTGGGGTAAACACAGTAAGAAGTTTAACAACACCATGCCCATTTATTGCCCATCCTTAGTTGCCCTTGAGAAGGTGGTTGGTACATGATCTCAGACTTTTGTAACCTTTTCCCGACAGAAGGGCGGCACGGTAGCACAGTGGTTAGCACTGCTGCTTCACAGCTCCAGGGACCTGCGTTCGATTCCCGGCTTGGGTCACTGTCTGTGTGGAGTTTGCACATTCTCCTCGTGTCTGCGTGGGTTTCCTCCGAGTGCTCCGGTTTCCTCCCACAGTCCAAAGATGTGCGGGTTAGGTTGATTGGCCATGCTAAAATTGCCCCTTAGTGTCCTGAGGTGAGTAGGTTAGAGGGATTAGTGGGTAAAATATGTAGGGATATGGGGGTAGGGCCTGGTGGGATTGTGGTCGGTGCAGACTTGATGGGCCGAATGGCCTCTTTCTGTACTGTAGGGTTTCTATGAAAAGAAGATGGAAGAGAGTATGTCCGGGGTGTGTGGGGTCTCTAACTATGCTGGCTGCTTTTCCGAGGCAGCAGGAAGTGTAGACAGAGTCAATGGATGGGAGGCTGGTTTGCGTGATGGACTGGACTTCGTTCATAATCCTTTGTAGTTTCTTATGGTCTTGGTCAGAGCAGGAGCCATACCAAGCTGCGATACACCTGGGAAGGCTGGTTTCTATGCTGCATCTGTAAAGGTTGGTGAGAGTCGATATCACGCTGGTTTGAATAACCATAAATCCTAATCACAAATTATGATTTGGTGTTCAATTAAATCAGTCAAAAATATGACAGCTTTTTAGACAAATATCACCATTTCTTTATTGTCACTGGATTAAAATCCCAGAACTCTGGGTCAAATAACACTGTGAGAGCACACGGACTTCTGCAGACCAAGGAAAAATGTATTACCAATTCTCAAGAGCAAATCAGGATGAACAATAAATGCTGACTTTGCCCACGCGCTAACATGCTCAAAATACTTAAAGAGCAGATCACATTTCGGAGCTAATCGAGTGTGTTTGGAGAAATGCCTTTGGGAGTTTCTGCCTCTTATGTACTTGGCACAGTCATGTGAACGCTGTGGTCATCTTTGGTGAACTAAAGGGAGTGGTCTCACAACGTTATCCCGCCCATCGAGGTGAGGTGAGGTGGTAAGATTGCGTGAGAGGCCAAAAGTCAGGTTGACGCCCGGTTTCTCGCCCTGTTTTGTCGGCACGATCGCCTTCGCGGCCAGAAAGGGTGAAAAGCTGATTTCAATATTAATGACATATTTTCGGCTGCAAGAATCACAGCTGGTCTCCACCCAGTGATGGCTTCGTCGGGGGAGGGGTGGGTCAGAGGCCAGTGAAGCCCCTGGGTGGCCGGGGACATGGGCAGTCAGTGCCCATGGGGCACCTTGGCACAGCCCACTGGGCACCCTGGCACTGCCCACCAGCACTGTAACTGTGCCAGAGGCAGTGCCAAGTGGGTCGGGCCTGACTGGGGGTGAGACTCTGACAGGGAAGAGTTCTGAAGGAGGAAATGCAAGGGGGAAACTCCACAGTGTCAGGAGGTCTCCCAGTTCACTGGGCGATTGAGGCACCTGCGCAATGGCACCCCGAGTAGTCTGCAGCCAGCTTCACCAGCGAATTTAGGCTCTGTCCCCACTAATGGTGAAAATTGCACTTTTGTCCAAAAAAGTGACAGAGTGCCATTGGATTGCATTTTCAAACTCACCCAAAAACAGGTTTGTGACTCTCCCATTTTCTCGCTCATTTTACACTTTGAATTTTTTTCGTGCCCAAAGACTGCACAGGAGCCATTTTTACCAACCGGAAACATGGGCCGGAATTCTCCAGCCATTCACGTCCTGCGATTGAGGACGGAGAATTTGACGCTCAGCCAAATCTTCATTCACTGCTGCAGGACCAGAGAATCCTGCTGGTGTGAATGGCCGGAGAATCCCGCCACATGGTTTCAGGAGTGTGCAGTTGATTTTGAGTGGATTTTGAATGTTGCAAGAGACCCAGCCACTGTCAGGAACAGCAGAGAATAATTGAAATTTCAATCTGCAGCATTGTACAGGACATTAGCTGCTTAGTGAGTCAATGGGCTTTGAATTTTACACAGGAACATAGAAACTAGAAGCAGGAGTAGGCCAGTTGGCCTGCTCCCCTATTCATTTTGATCATGGCTGGTTGTCAAATCCGATATCCTGATCCCCCCTTTCCCCCATATCCCTCGATCCCTTTAACCCCAAGAGCTATATCTAATTTCTTCTTAAAATCAGGCAACGTTTTGGCCTCAGCTACATTCTGTGGTCGTGAATTCCACACACTCACCACCCTCTGGGTGAAGGAATTTCTCCTCACCTCAGTCCTAAAAGGTTTACCCCTTATCCTCAAACTATGACTCCAAGTTCTGGACTCCCCCACCATTGGGAACATTCTTTCTGAATCTACCCTGTCTAATCCTGTTAGAATGTTATCCTGTTAGAACCCTGTTAGAATGTTCCAGTATCTGCTCCTATGGAGAGGGAGGGAGATTTGAAAATGATTTGAATGTTCTTCAGTCTCAGTGGGAGAACGATGAAATTGCCACTGATTTAAACAAGAAATCTGAACAGACTGGAATAGCAACTCTGTTTTCAGTGCTGGGGAAAGAATGCTACAAGCTTTATTAACCTCAGGCAAATATAAAGGAAGGCAGTGGTGAAAATTGTCAAGGGATCATCAAAGAAAGCAAGTAGATCCACCACAGATGTGTACAAGTCAACCACAAGGGACAGAGCAACTAGACCTCCAGGGGATTGAACATTGACTGTTTGAGTAAGAAAGGAGGAAAGGGTCAGGGTGTTGCCAGCTTCTAAGTGTTACCGTAGCTTGGTTAGTACCACCCTTAGAACCTTCATAGAATCATAGAATCCCTACAGTGCAGAAGAGGCCATTCAGCCCATCGAGTCTATACTGACTCCCTGACAGAGTATCTTACCCAGGCCCACTACCCCTCCCTATCCCATGGCAATCCATCTAGCCTACACATCTTGAGACACTAAGAGGCAATCTACCATGACCAATCCAACTAGCCTGCACATCTTTGTGTGGGCGGCATGGTGGCACAATGGTTAGCACTGCTGCCTCACAGCCCCAAGGACCTGGGTTCAATTCAGGCCTTAGGTTACTGTCCGTGTGGAGTTTGCACATTCTCCCCATGTCTGCGCGGGTTTCCTCCAGGTGCTCCGGTTTCCTCCCACACTCCAAAGATATGTGGTTAGATTTTTTGGCCATGCTAAAAAATTGCCCCTCAGTGTCAGGTGGATTAGCAGCGTAAATACGTGGTGGTTACGGGGTAGGGCCTGGGTGGGATTGTTGTCAATGCAGCTTGATGGGCCAAGTGGTCTCCTTTAGGGATTCTTTGATTCTATGATCTTTGGGGGAAAATCAGAGTACCCGGAGGAAACCAATGCAGGCACGGGGTGAATGTGCAGCCTCCCCACAGTCACCTGAGGTCGGAATTGAATCTGGGTCCCTGGCACTGTGAGGCAGCAGTGCTAACCACTGTGCCACCGTGCCGCCCTTTGAACCAGGAGGCTGTAGGAGAGGAAAATATTGGCTGCCACTTCAGGACGTTAGGGAGCACTCCACTGACCTTTGGACAAGATGTCAAACTGAGATCTCCGTCCACCCTCTCTGGCTCCATGAAGAGCAGGGGATACACAAACATGGCATATATAGGCAAAGACAAAACTGCAAGATAATTACAGATTGGAATGCGAGTCTTTACAGGTAATCAAGGGCCCGATTTTACCATTTTCATTCTCAGTGCTGAATCTGGGCGTAATGCAGATCCAACTTGGAGATCTGCTTTCAGGCGCCCCCCATACGCACTCAGCCTGAACAGAACATCTCCAGTCCCAATCGCGCTGTGGGCGGGACTTAGCGCGGCTGAAACAATCGGAGCTCTGAACTGCGTATGCGCAGTTAGCAAAAAATTTGAAAAAGCGCGCCCGTGTCAGATCGCTCCTGGGCCGCAGAAAGCAGAGAAAGCGGCCTGGCAGCAAAAAGCGGGAGCGATGGTGCACACACATGCATCACTTATTGACCCCCCCCCAACCCCCCCCCCCACCCCCCCCCCCCCCACCCCGCCGACATCACTGTCCCCCTTATCCACCCCCCCCACTACCCACACACATCACTGTCCCCCTTATCCACCCCCCACTACCCACACACATCATTGTCCCCTTTATCCACCCCCTACTACCCAGACACATCACTGTCCCCCTTATCCACACCCCCCACTACCCACACACATCACTGTCCCCCTTATCCACCCCCCCCCACTACCCACACACATCACTGTCCCTCTTATCCACCCCCCCCACTACCCAGACCGATCACCACCCCTGCCCCTTCTCCCCCCCCACCGATCACCCGCAGAGTGGCAGCGGACCCCTCTGCCCCCACGCCCCCCCACCAGAGATCCATTTGATCCCCCCTCCCCCACCAGAGATCCATCTGCTCCCCCCCCACCTGTGAGGGTTCGGGCCTCCCTCCTCCCCCCCTCAGACAACGATCTGGTCTCACTCCCCCCCTCCCCGCAAGAGAATGGTCCCCCCCCTCCAGACACCGATCTGGCCTCATTCATCCCCTCCCCCACAAAGAATGGTCTGGCCTCACTCACCCCCCCCCCTCCAAGAGGAACATCTGACCCGCCTCCTCCTCCCTCCCCACCAGACAACGATCAGCCCTCCTCCCGCCCCCCCCCCCCCTCCCCCCGCCAGAGATACATCTGACCTACCTCCTCCTCCTCCCCCCACCCAACCAGACAACAATCTGGCCTCACTCCCCTCCCCCACCCGATCAGAGAATGATCTGACCCACCTCCCACCTCCCCCCACCCCCGCCACTGATCCGAGTCAGGGAGCCATTGGAAGCTCGGAACACGCTCATCAGCAGCTGGAGCGCCCGATTCAGACTTTTATTTAGCAGGACCATGACGGCGCAGTTCCGGATTGGCGAACGCGGGGGTAAAGGGGGAAATGCTGATAAAGTTGGGCGGGCAGTTCATTAATTCAATTTAAATGCATGCAAATGCATTTAAATCGCCGTTGCGGCCGTTTTGGGCGCGAATCGAATCGCCGCCATTCCCAGGTTTCGGTAAAGTGGCAATCTGCGCGGACCCGGGCGCCGATAACGTTAATGGCCTCATACCCGACTTTACCACGTTTTCGCGCCCAAAAACTGGCGCGACACAATGGTAAAATTGGACCCCAAGTCTTTACAGGTAAAACAGTTTGCGAGGAGAGAGGGATAATCACAGATTAATGAGGTGTGAATTGTCTCAAGCCAGGACAGTTAGTAGGATTTTGCAAACCTAGGCAGTATGGTGGGGGTTACAAGTCGTGTGACATGAACCCAAGATCCTGGTTAAGGCCACCCTCATGTGAACCTACCTCCATTCACCTGATGAAGGAGCAGCGCTCCGAAAGCTTGCGATTCCAAATAAACCTGTTGGACTTCAACCTGGTGTTGAGAGGCTTCTGAGTGTTCCTCAAATAAGGAGACCAAAACTAGACACAATACTCCAGATGTGGGTCAGGATTTTATGGTCTCACTCATCCCAAAACCGTAAAATCCTGTCCGAGGTCAATGGACCTGTTCGTTGTCCGCTCCTTGCCTGCTCCGATTCCTGTGGCAGGTGGGGCAGTTAAATTCCAGCCTTGATCTCACCAACACCCTATACAATTGCAATATCACTTCTCTACATTTATACTCCAGTCCTTTTATTTGCCGACTTTATTGCTGCAACCCTTTTTGGACATGGGTGTAACCCTTATGGGAGAATATATTTTGTGACGGATGTCAACGATGGCGAATGCTTATTCGGAAAGTCAAAGAACACATCAAAGAACAAAGAACAAGGAAAATTACAGCACAGGAACAGGCAGTTCAGCCCTCCAAACCTGCACCGACTATGCTGCGTGACTGAACTAAAACCCCCTACCCTTCCAAGGACCATATCCCTCCATTCCCATCCTATTCATGCATTTGTCAAGATGCCCCTTAAAAGTCACTATCGTATCTGCTTCCCCAGCAGTGAGCTCCAGGCACCCACCACCCTCTGTGTAAAAAACCTGCCTCGTAAATCTCCTTTAAAACTTGCCCCTCGCACCTTAAGCCTATGCCCCCAGTAACAGAATCTTCCACCCTGGGGAAAAGCTTCTGACTCTCCATGCCCCTCATAATCTTGTAGACTTCTATCAGGTCGCCCCTCAACCTTCTTTGTTTCAGTGAGAACAAACCAAGTTTATCCAACCTCTCCTCACTATATTCCAAGTGCAGCCTAACCAAGGTTCCATAAAGCTGCACCTTGACTCGCCAATTTTTAAACTCAATGCCCCGGCCGATGAAGGCAAGCATGCCGTATGCCTTCTTGACTACCTTCTCCACCTGCGTTGCCACTTTCAGTGACCTATGTACCTGTACACCCAGATCCCTCTGCATATCAATACTCTTAAGGGTTCTGCCATTCACTGTATATTTTCCATCTGTATTAGACCTTCCAAAATGCATTACCTCACATTTGCCAGGATTAAACTCCATCTGCCATCTCTCTGCCCAAGTCTCCAACCAATCTATATCCTGCTGTATCCTCTGATCGTCCTCATCGCTATCTGTAATTTCTCCAACCTTTGTGTCATCCGCAAACTTACTAATCAAACCAGAAACATTTTCCTCCAAATCATTTTTCTATATTACAAGCAGCAAAGGTCCCAGCACTGATCTCTGAGGAACGCCACTTGTCACAGCCCTCCATTCAAAAACGCACCATTCCACTACTACCCTCTGTCTTCTATGACCAAGCCAGTTCTGTATCCATCTTGCCAGCTCACCTCTGATCCCATACAACTTCACCTTCTGCACCAGTCTGCCATGAAGGATCTTGTGGAGATGCCGGCGTTGGACTGGGGTAAACACAGTAAGAAGTTTAACAACACCAGGTTAAAGTCCAACAGGTTTATTTGGTAGCAAAAGCCACTGTGGCTTTTGCTACCAAATAAACCTGTTGGACTTTAACCTGGTGTTGTTAAACTTATTACTATGAAGGATCTTGTCAAAGGCCTTACTGAAGTCCATGTAGACAACATCCACTGCCCTACCCTCATCAATCATCTTCGTCACTTCCTCGAAAAATGCGATCAAGTTAGTGAGACACGACCTCCCCTTCACAAAACCATGTTGCCTCTCGCTAATACGTCCATTTATTTCCAAGCGGGAGTAAATCCTGTCTTGAAGAATCCTGTCCGATAATTTCCCTACCACTGACGTAAGGCTCATCGAGAGACTTTATCGGGAATGTGCGGAGGTAGGGATGAAGCATGGGAGGGAGTGTAGAAAACTCCAAACAGTTTATGTACCTGAACCACCTGCCCCATAGACTTCCCAGATCAGAGTGTCTGCCTGAGAGGGAGGCAGGGTCGCGCCCCCATCACTGACCAATCCTGTGATGACAGTACGGTTGAGTGACATGAGGATCAGCAAATAACAAAGGAGGAGGGACGGGTTTTGTTGTGATTGACATCTGTTAAACCAATCAACGCATACATATGGCCGTCTGGCTGACGAATGAGTGCAGATATGTAGATTAGAAAGAAAAAGATAAAAATAAGTGAAACCTTACACTAAAACGTAAATAGTTTTTCAGCAATTTTTAATTCAGATTAAAAACTTTTAAAAGCAGTAAAAGTCAATTTTATGGATTTCGCTGAATGATCGGTGCATTGCCATCTCTATATAAACGTGGCAGGCTCTGAAGGACAGCAGTGCATCGTTGTTATTTTTCCAGCTCCTACTCCTCAGTTATGGCATTTGCAATTATTTTTGAATTTTTGTGCCGGGGAGGTGGTGGAGGCTCCCTCTGCATTGGCGGTGCGGGGGGAGACCATGGCTTGGTATTCTCTGCTCCGTCTCCCTACAATGCTGGATGCTCGTTGACGCCGTTGTGGATCAGGCGTTTTCTCCAGTTAGCTGCCGTTCTTGCCGGCAGTTTGCTGTCTGTTTTCTTAAGTCCTTTAAAGACTCTTGTCATTCATCAGCGGAGATAACAGATTTCTACTTCAAAACCCACAGTAAGCAGCTAACCTGCCAATCGAGTCTGCACTGACACTCCAAAAGAGCATGCACCCAGGGCATGGATGAGAGGGAGAAAGTTCTTCAGACACAGGCTGCTGGGTGCCTGCAATGCACTGTTCGTGGTGCTGGAAGCAGGCATGTTAGCAATGTTCAAGGCGATAGATAGGGTGGCACAGTGGTTAGCACTGCTGCTTCACAGGGACCAGGGTTCAATTCCAGCCTCAGGTGATTGTGTGGAGTTTGCACCCCCATGTTTGCGTGGGTTTCCTCCAGGCACTCCGGTTTCCTCCCACAGTCCAAAAATGTGCAGGAAGGAGTTAATGTTTCGAGTTGGTGTGACTCATTTTCATAGCTTATGATTTGCATCCACTCAGGTTCCACTGGGTTCTGTAAGATGTCTGAAAAGTCCATTGTGCATTCTGCTGACTTCTGAGAATGAGAACAGGGGTCCTGCGCTCTGTCAATCATTGCTCGTTAGAGCATGAAATAGCGCTGGGCCTGTCAGGGTTGGTGAGGATGTGCTCGCCACTGACTCTCTGCTTCAACTGTGGGCTCCCCGTGGCCCGGGATCAGAGATATGCAGCCCATCAGGGTTCTGAGTACGAGACATTTTGTTGAACGTTGCCCACACGCAGAGTTGCCACATTCCACTGATTTCCATCCGAAAGCATTTTGCCTACTGGTGTGACTGAAGCAATACACAGGTAATAGGGGGCGCAACACTGCTGCCTCATAGTGCCAGGGACCTGGGTTTGATTCTGGCCTGGGTATCTGCCTATGTGGAGTCTGCATTTTCTCCCCTTGTCAATGTGGGTTTTCGCTGTGTTAGAATACGGATCAGAAACCAATTTAGACAGGACTCCAACATTGGCTATTTTGTCATGAATGTGATGTTTCACTCCAGGTGCGATTCTACCGACAAAACTGGGAAGCTTTTATCAAACCAAACATTATTTAACAACACGGTTTAACTTCAACAAATCAATTAGCTGAACATTTATCAATTGAATAATACTTAAACATGACAAGATACGAGAGTCGAGCTGGGACAGACAGAGAGACAGCCGGATAAAGGGAAGAGTATAAATACTTTAACTTGGGGATTCGTGGCTTTCATTCTGGGAACGGAACAGAGCCGGGATGGATAGAGAGACGGTTCGGTAACGGTAAGGGTATAAATCCTTTACTTTGGGGGTAAGGGTATAAATCCTTTACCTTGGGGGTAACGGTAAGGGTATAAATCCTTTACCTTGGGGGTAACGGTAAGAATTTGTTTGTTTCATAATTTGAAAAAAACGGTAAAGAGACATCACAGGAGACTGTGACCTGATTGGCTGAAAGGAAGTCTGGGCTAAATTTGAAAATCTATTCTGAATTACTGATTTAATTCACTGATTTTAATTTGATTTCCGATCAAGAGGGATAAATAATTAGTTTTAAAAATAAAACTAATTCAATAGTATCGGAGACTAGTATATTTAGGGTTGTAATCTCGGGATTACTTCCTGTGCCACATGTCAGTGAGGCTAGGAATAGCAAGATAGTGCAACTAAACACATGGCTAAAGAACTGGTGTAGGAGGGAGGGGTCCAGATACCTTGATCATGGGATCTCTTCTGGGACAGGTGGGACCTGTGCAAGAAGGATGGGTTACACCTAAACTGGAGGGGCACCAATATCCTGCCAGGTAGATTTGCTAGAATCACTCGGGAGGGTTTAAACTAGTATGGCAGGGAGTGAGAACCAGTGCAATAGGTCAGCAGGAGAAATAACTGAGTGAGAGTTACAGACCAAGGCCAGAGGAAGAGGAAGAGGAGGCAGGGATTGGTTGGTGAACACAGTGGGACTGGTGGTTTGAAGTGCATTTGTTTCAATGCAAGGAACAGAACAGGTAAAACCGATGAACTTAGAGCTTGGATTAGAATTGGAAACTATGATGTTGTTGCTATTACAGAGACTTGGTTGAAAGAGGGACAGGATTGGCAGCTAAACATTCCAGGATTTAGATGCTTCAGGCAGGATAGAGGGGGATGTAAATGGGGTTGGGGTTAAGGAGAATATCACAGCTGTACTGAGGGAGGACACCTCGGAGGGTTCAGGCTGCAAGGCAATATGGGTAGAGCTCAGGAATAGGAAGGGCGCAGTCACAATGTTGGGGGTTTATTACAGGCCTCCCAACAGCCAGCGGGAGATAGAGGAGCAGATATGCAGACAGATTTTGGAAAGGTGCAAAAACAACAGGGTTATTGTGATGGGTGATTTTAATTTTCCCTGTAGTGACTGGGATCTCACTTAGTGCTAGGGGCTTGTAGACCATAAGGGGATCCACTGAGAATTATTTTTGTAGATGGTAGTCTTTCTTTCTTCAAAGAATTAAGTTTAGAAACATAGAAACATAGAAAAACTACAGCACAAAACAGGCCCTTCGGCCCCACAAGTTGTGCCGAACATATCCCTGCCTTTTATGCCTACCTATAACCCTCCATCCTATTAAGTCCCATGTACTCATCCAGGAGTCTCTTAAAAGACCCTACTGAGTTTGCCTCCACCACCACTGACGGCAGCCAATTCCACTCGCCCACCACCCTCTGTGTGAAAAACTTCCCCCTAACATCTCCTCTGTACCTACCCCCCAGCACCTTAAACCTGTGTCCTCTCGTAGCAGCCATTTCTACCCTGGGAAAAAGCCTCTGAGAGTCCACCCGATCTATGCCTCTCAACATCTTATATACCTCTATTAGGTCTCCTCTCATCCCACATCTCTCCAAGGAGAAAAGACCGAGCTCCCTCAGCCTATCCTCATAAGGCATGCCACTCAATCCAGGCAACATCCTTGTAAATCTCCTCTGCGCCCTTTCAATCTTTTCCACATCCTTCCTGTAATGAGGCGACCAGAACTGAGCACAGTACTCCAAGTGGGGTCCAAATTTGTTTATTTATTCGTCACAAGTAAGGCTTACATTAACACTGCGATGAAGTTACTGTGAAATCCCGCGAGTCGCCACACTCCGGCGCCTGTTTGGGTCAATGCACCTAACCTGCACATCTTTCGGGCTGTGGGAGGAAACAGGAGCACCCAGAGGAAACCCACGCAGACATGGGGAGAATGTGCAAACTCCACACAAACAGTGACCCAAGCCGGGAATCAAACCCGAGTCTCTGACGCTGTGAGGCAGCAGTGATTGGCTTGTAATTTTGGAACATTTTTTCCCTTTGCATATTTTTTGTTTGTCAGTTTAATTACTGCTGTTTCATTGTTTGTTCCTGTCTCTTTTTTTTGGAAATCAATAAAAGTAATTTTTAAAAAAGCAAAATAAACATTTGCAGAGGGAGCGCACGGCTCTCGCAGTCAATGCTGGATGCACTCAAATTGCCTTTTCATTGTAATAAAACAAAGGCAAAATACTGCAGATGCTGGAATCTGAAACAAAAACAGAAGACTTTGCCTTTTCATTACTTGTGTCTCTCTCAACCTTTCTGTACCCTGATGGTACATCAGTCAGACATTTGTCTGTTTTTGTAGTTTATTATTCCTGGAACAGGTAGTTAGATTGTCGCCAGGGCTTATAGTTTGAGGGGCATTATGCCACATCAAGCAGAGCCACACTCACTAACTAAAGGGCAATTTAACGTGGCCCATCCACCTAGCTTGTATGGGAGGAAAACAGAGAACCCAGCTGTGATGATACCTTGCCTTTAGGAGATATATTGTTTCTTGTATGAGGCAGTGTTTTGTTGCGAGGAGTCGATTTGTCTGAAAAAACACACAGCTCCATACTGAGACTGCAGGATAATAACTCATTTTTAGCTAATGGTGTGTTTGCCTAAACAGAGTTAATACATTTGTGTTTACTTAGGTTTCCCTTCGGGTTTCAGATTAGAGTTTTGATTAGGTTGATTGACAGGGACAGAGTCATGTGCTAAAGGGAGGAGCTCAGCTTGCAGGGAAGATACACAGTGTCGCTTTTATATGGGCGGCACGGTGGTACAGTTGTTAGCACTGCTGCCTCACAGCACCAGGGACCCGGTTCGATTCCCAGCTTGGGCCACTGTCTGTGTGGAGTCTGCGGATGGATGTATGCGCATTTAGACAGGAATAAACTCATTAACGATAGTCAGCATGGTTTTGTGAGAGGGAGGTCATGCCTCACTAACCTGGTGGTGTTTTTTGAAGAAGTGACCAGAATGGTTGACGAAGGAAGGGCCGTGGATGTTGTCTATATGGACTTTAGTAAAGCGTTTGACAAAGTCCCTCATGGTAGGCTGGTGAAAAAGGTTGGATCTCATGGGATAAAGGGGGAGGTGGCTAGATGGGTGGAGAACTGGCTTGGTCATAGAAGACAGAGGGTGGTAGTGGAAGGGTCTTTTTCCGGCTGGAGGCCTGTGACTAGTGGTGTTCCGCAGGGCTCTGTATTGGGACCTCTGCTGTTTGTGATTTATATAAATGATCTGGAAGAAGGAGTAACTGGGGTGATCAGTAAGTTTGCGGACGACACAAAACTGGCAGGACTTGCAGATAGTGAGGAACATTGTCAGAGGCTACAGAAGGATATAGATAGGCTGGAAATTTGGGCAAAGAAATGGCAGATGGAGTTCAATCCTGATAAATGCGAAGTGATGCATTTTGGTGGGAATAATGTAGGGAGGAGCTACACGATAAATGGAAGAACCATAAAGGGTGTAGAGACGCAGAGGGACCTGGGTGTGCAAGTCCACAGATCTTTGAAGGTGACGTCACAGGTGGAGAAGGTGGTGAAGAAGGCATATGGCATGCTTGCCTTTATAGGACGGGGCATAGAGTATAAAAGTTGGGGTCTGATGTTGCAGATGTATAGAACGTTGGTTCGGCCGCATTTGGAATACTGCGTCCAGTTCTGGTCGCCACAATACCAGAAGGACGTGGAGGCTTTGGAGAGAGTACAGAGGAGGTTTACCAGGATGTTGCCTGGTATGGAGGGGCATGGTTATGAGGAGAGATTGGGGAAACTGGGGTTGTTCTCCTTGGAAAGACGGAGGATGAGGGGAGACTTAATAGAGGTGTATAAAATTATGAAAGGCATAGATAGGGTGAACGGTGGGAAGCTTTTCCCCAGGTCGGTGGTGACGTTCACGAGGGGTCATAGGTTCAAGGTGAAGGGGGGGAGGTTTAACACAGATATCAGAAGGACATATTTTACACAGAGGGTCGTGGGGGCCTGGAATGTGTTGCCGGGCAAGGTGGTGGAGGCGGACACACTGGGAACGTTTAAGACTTATCTAGACAGCTATATGAACGGAGTGGGAATGGAGGGATACAAAAGAGTGGTCTAGTTTGGACCAGGGAGCGGCACGGGCTAATTGTTCTTTGTTTCTCGTTTCAAGGCTTCATTCTATGATCATCTTGCTGGTGCCAGTACAGAGCGAGACTGCGGATAGTTGGGAACCTGTCTCGGGGGCAGGGAATTCAGATGGTGTTCGTAAAGCAGAAGTGGAAATGAATAGGGTTGGGAAGCATTTTCTGATCAGGGCCACTGTGATCTCCTGGACTCGTTTCGATCGCCACAGGGGGTCGGAGAGGAATTTCCCAGAGTTTCTTTTCCCCATATTGGCCCTGTGGTTTTCACTCTGGGTTTTCGCCTCTCCCTGGAGATCACATGGTCTGGAATGGGGGGGGTGGGGGTGAGTTAATAGGTTGTGATGAACAAAGCATCGTAGCTGTGAGGGACAGCTCGGTGGATAGGATATTAGGATGTAGATAGGCTGGAAAATTGGGCGGGGATCCTGGATTCAGGATTCAATCCTGGACCGGTGAGCGGCGCGGGCTTGGAGGGCCGAAGGGCCTGTTCCTGTGCTGTATTGTTCTTTGTTCTTTGCACGATAACCCCATGTCTGTGTGGATTTCCTCCAGGTACTCCGGTTTCCTCCCACAGTCGAAAAGATGTGCTGGTTAGGTGCATTGGCCGTGCTAAACTCTCTCTCAATGTATCCGGACAGGCGCCGGGGTGTGGTGACTCGGGCATTTTCACAGTAACTTCATTGCAGTGTGAATGTAAGCCTACTTGTGACACTAATAAATAAACTTTAAACCTCAAGTTCCCTGTTGCCTGCAATGCCCTTGGCGGGCATCCTCTGCAGGGCTGGGACCTGGAGGACCCTGGCTTACTCTCGGGTGTGGAGATGCCGGCGTTGGACTGGGGTAAGCACAGTAAGAAGTCTCACAACACCAGGTTAAAGTCCAACAGGTCAATTTGGTAGCACAAGCCACTCGCTTTCGGAACGCTGCTCCTTCATCGGGTGAGTGGGAGTTCTGTTCGCAAACAGGGCATATAAAGACACAAACTCAATTTACAAAATAATGGTTGGAATGCGAGTCTTTACAGGTAATCAAGTCTTAAAGGTACAGACAATGTGAGTGGAGAGAGGGTTAAGCACAGGTTAAAGAGATGTGTATTGTCTCCAGCCAGGACAGTTCGTGAGATTTTGCAAGCCCAGGCAAGTCGTGGGGGTTACAGATAGTGTGACACGAACCCAAGATCCCGGTTGAGGCCATCCTCACGTGTGTGGAACCTGGCTATCAGTCTCTGCTCAGCGATTCTGTTCGGGTAACACTGATGTTGCCCTGTCAACCTGTTCTGGCAAATGTGCTTAAGATGTGCCAGTGTGAGGAAGTGGATACGCAGATTAGCTTGTCATTCCCAGGATCCCCTCGGTGGAAGGCCCCGGGATTTGCTCCAGCATGTCCTCCACTCTTTGGGTGCTCGTGGGCCCCTGGGTTACTCCATGGGATGAGGGGCGGCCGGAGTGAGCTCCAGATCCTCAACATTATCTGGCGCTTCTAGTCCTGGAGGCCCATGGTGTTGAAGCCCTCAGCAACGGTCCTCGGGGACCGACCATGCTACAGCGTTCTCCAATCATGGCTCTGACTTCTTACCCCAGCCTTTCCACTGTGGATTTGATTTGATTTGATTTATTATTGTCACATGTATTAGCAAATAGTGAAAGTATTGTTTCTTGCACGCTATACAGACAAAGCATACCGTTCATAGAAAAGGAAAGGAGAGTGTGCAGAAGTGTTACAGTCATAGCTAGGGTGTAGAGAAAGATCAACTTAATGCGAGGTAGGTCCATTCAAAAGTCTAATGGCAGCAGGGAAGAAGCTGTACTTGAGTCGGTTGGTACATGACCTCAGACTTTTGTACCTTTTTCCCAATGGAAGAAGGTGGATGAGAGTATGTCTGGAGTGCGTGGGTCCTTAATTATCCTGGCTGCTTTGCTGAGGCAGTGGGAAGTGTAGACAGAGTCAATGGATGGGAGGCTGGTTTGTGTGATGGATTGGGCTACATTCCATGACCTTTTGTAGTTTCTTGCAGTCTTGGGCAGAACAGGAGCCATACCAAGCTGTGATACAACCAGAAAGAATGCTTTCTATCATGCATCTGTAAAAATCGTAGCTGGCATGCCAAATTTCCTTAGTCTTCTGAGAAAGTAGCTTTCTTAACTATAGTGTCGGCATGGGGATGCCAAGGCAGATTGTTGGTGATCTGGACACATAAAACATGAAGTTCTCAGCCATTTCTACTTTGTCCCCATTGACGTAGACAGGGGCATGTTCCCCTCTATGCTTCCTGAAGTAGATGACTATCTCCTTTGTTTTGTTGACATTGAGGGAGAGATTATTGTTGCCGCACCAGTTCACCTGATTCGCTATCTCATTCCTGTGCTCTGTCTCGTCATTGTTTGAGATCCGACCCACTACGGTGGTGTTGTCAGCATACTTGAAATCGAGTTGGAGGGGAATTTGGCCACACAGGTGCCACCTTTGCAATGTTGGCCTGGATGCCACGCATCGCCAGCGCCATCTCCTGTGACTGGAGGCTTTGGAACTCCGCCATTCAGTCTTGCAGTGAGAGGAATGTCGCTGACAGCCTGTGCAGAGCATTGGTGAGGCCTCAGCCAGAGAACTGGGTGCAGCTCTGGTCTCCTCATTATATGATTGCGCTCGAAGGGGTACAGAGGAGATTCACCACAGTGTTGCCTGGGATGAAACATTTGAGTTATACAGAGAGACTGGATAGGCTTGGATTGTTTTCTCCAGAGCAGAGAATGCTGAGGGGGACATGATTGAAGTGTATAGGATTATGAGGGGTATGGACAGGGTGAATAAGGAGCAGCTGTTCCCCTTGGTTGAGGGGTCAGTTATGAGGGGATAGGAGATTCAGAGGGGATTTGAGAAAAAAGTATTTTCACTCAGAGGATGATGGGAATCTGGGATGCGCTGCCTGGGAAGGTAGTGGAGGCTGGAAACCTTACAACCTTTAAAAAATATTTGGATGAGCACTTGAAATATCAGAACATTCAATGATATGGGACAAATGCTGGGAAATTGGGATTCACACAACTTTAGTGGTAGTTGTAGTCGGAGCAGACTCAATGGGCCAACCTTTCTGCACTGCAGACTCTATGACTCCAACCCTACTTGGAATTCCAGGCTCTGCCTTCGCATCTCTAGCAGCGGAGGGGTCAACGTGTCCAGAGGCACAGCACCTGGCTGGGGTGCAGCTGAGTCTGGGGATCCAGCAGTCCTCCGGCTGTCTGATCCCTGGGCCATTGCTGCCTCCACCTGATGTGCATCAGAAGGTCATCTGGATGAGGGGCAGATGCACCTCACTTTTTTGTTGCAGGTCCACCTCACTCTCAATGCAGACCTACTCCTGCTCCTCCCCGCGAGCTCCGGGGCCTTCTCCTCCAATGGAGTCAGGATCCTCAGCTTAGGCACTCCACTGCCTGTTTTCTCTCTCTCTCTTTGCGGCTGTTGTGGGCCAGCGTTCTCTTGCACAGTCACAAAAGGGGATCATTTGAGCTGGATGCCTGGCGGGTCAAAGGTCGAGGGCAACTGGCATGTGTGGGCACTGCGCTTAAGCAAGGAGGGGTTCAAATGAGTTGGAGGGGCTGAGGATGATGTTGGGTTGGGTGCTGGGAACCTGCCAGATGGCAGCATGTGGGTGCAAGGTGACATTCTGGTGGTTGACAGAAGGGCGGAGTGCCAAGGGGAGACACATACTCTTGCAGATCGCAGTAGATCATTTGTTTTCTTCCTACTTTGAACCCCTGTCCTTTCAGTCAGAGTGCTGGCACTGACCAGTGCTGCCCCACCATCCCCCAGGTGGGACAGGTGACCTTTCTAGATTGAGTAGATTGTGACTTCCCCTTACCTCCATGGTATCCAGCAATTGAGTGAGGGGCCCCCTCTGAAAATCTGGAAGGTGGTCATCGAGCTGCGACCCTCCTGGTTTGAGATCGAGTGCTGTGGAGACATTTGGTATTTGCTACCAAATAAACCTGTTGGACTTTAACCTGGTGTTGTGAGACTTCTTACTGAGACATTTAAATGCAGCACCCCTTTGACTGAAGTGCTGATATAACCCCTGGGGGTCGGGCGGGGGTCGGTGAATCAGATGCTTCATGCCTTAGGCATGGCATTTTTCATGTAGGGAAAATAAAAGTTCAAAGCGTCTAAAGATTGCGATCCAGATCGTATCCCCAGGGCTGGCAGGATTCGCACTGATTTGGAATTGAATCCAATTCAAGGTCCCCACAAGAGAGAGAAGCAAGATCCAAACTGACAGGATAAGGCATTGCACCCCATCTTGGGCTTGATCTGACGCTTGATCTTAGCCTAAATACCCTGGGTGACTATCTGTGTGCTGTTAGCGTGCTATCGCCATGCCTCAAACAAAAACAGAAAATGCTGGAGAAACTCAGTAGGTCTGACAGTATCTGTGGAGAGAGAATAGAGCCAACGTTTCGAGTCTGGATGACTCTTAGTTAGAGCTGCGGGCGGCACGGTAGCACAGTGGTTAGCACTGCTGCTTCACAGCTCCAGGGACCTGGGTTCGATTCCCGGCTTGGGTCACTGTCTGTGTGGAGTTTGCACATTCTCCTCGTGTCTGCGTGGGTTTCCTCCGGGTGCTCCGGTTTCCTCCCACAGTCCAAAAATGTGCGGGTTAGGTTGATTGGCCATGTTAAAATTGCCCCTTAGTGTCCTGGGATGCGTAGATTAGAGGGATTAGCGGGTAGAATATGTAGGGATATGGGGGTAGGGCCTGGGTGGGATTGTGGTCGGTGCAGACTCGATGGGTCGAATGGCCTCTTTCTGTACTGTAGGGTTTCTATGATTCTATGATTGTCTATCTATCTAGCTGAAAGCAAAGAAAATCAGTCCAGATTTCTACTGTGAGCGTTGTTGCAACTGGACAAAGGGAATATAAATGATGATGATGAAGGCTGAGAAAGTGCTAAAAGTGTCTATGAAGTGATTGGAATGTATGAATAGCAGAAGAAGCACAGATTGTTAAGGGAATACCTGAGGATTGTGGCAGTTGGCCTTGATGGGGGGTGAGGTTTGGAGGCAAAATGGAGAGCAAGATTTCAGAAACGGAAAAATAGAAGTAAGAATGAAGTGATAAAAATGGATGAGATGAAAAGAAGAAATGAAATAAAATTATTGGAAATGGGCTGAAGGTGGAAGAGAGTTTATGCGCTGAAGTTGTTGAACTCAGTGTTCAGTCCGGAAGCTGTAAAATGCCCAATCGGAAGATGAGGTGTTTGTTGTTCCTCCAGTTTGCGTTGGGGTTCGCTAGAACATTGCAAAAGACCAAGGACGGACATGTGGACAGGAGAGCAGGGTGTTGTGTTGAAGTGACAAGCCACAGAAAAGTCTGGGTCCTGCTTGCGGATGGATCGGGTTATCCCTGCTACCCTTCTTAAACATTCGCTATCCTCCAATCCTCAGGGACCTCACCTGTGTCCAAAGAACCTCTGCAAGATGTGCCGGATCACCGACACAGATGCCATCATCTCACGTGAGAACACCATCCACCAAGTACACGGTACATACTCTTGCAACTTGGCCAACGTTGTCTACCTGATACGCTGCAGGAAAGGATGTCCTGAGGCATGGTACATTGGGGAAACCATGCAGACGCTACAACAGCGGATGAATGAACACCGCTCGACAATCACCAGGCAAGAGTGTTCTCTTCCTGTTGGGGAACACTTCAGCGGTCACGGGCATTCGGCCTCTGACCTCCGGTAAGCGTTCTCCAAGGCGGCCTTCACGACACACGACAGCGCAGAGTCGCTGAGCAGAGACTGATAGCCAAGTTCCGCACACATGAGGATGGCCTCAACCGGGATCTTGGGTTCATGTCACACTATCTGTAACCCCCATGACTTGCCTGGGCTTGCAAAATCTCACTAAATGTCCTGGCTGGAGACAATACACATCTCTTTAACCTGTGATTAACCCTCTCTCCACTCACATTGTCTGTACCTTTGAGACTTGATTACCTGTAAAGACTCGGATTCCAACCATTACTTTGTAAATTGAGTTTGTGTCTTTATATGCCCTGTTTGTGAAGAGAACTCCCACTCACCTGACGAAGGAGCAGCGCTCTGAAAGTTAGTGGCTTTTGCTACCAAATAAACCTGTTGGACTTTAACCTGGTGTTGTGAGACTTCTTACTGTGTTTACCCCAGTCCCACGCCGGCATCTCCACATCAACATTTATTGCCCATCCCTTTTTTTTGCTTTCAACTCTGGCGAACGGTTATCCAGACTCCAAACATTGTCTCTATTCTCTCTCCACAGGTGCTCTCAGACCTGCTGAGGGCAGCACAGTAGCACAGTGGTTAGCACTGCTGCTTCACAGCTCCAGGGACCTGGGTTCGATTCCTGGCTTGGGTCACTGTCTGTGTGGAGTTTGCACATTCTCCTCGTGTCTGCGTGGGTTTCCTCCGGGTGCTCCGGTTTCCTCCCACAGTCCAAAGATGTGCGGGTTAGGTTGATTGGCCATGCTAAAATTGCCCCTTAGTGTCCTGGGATGCGTAGATTAGAGGGATTAGCGGGTAAAATGTGTAGGGATATGGGGGTAGGGCCTGGTTGGGATTGTGGTCGGTGCAGACTCGATGGGCCGAATGGCCTCTTTCTGTACTGTAGGGTTTCTATGATTTCAAATCTTTGATTTTCCAGCATTTTCTGTTTTTGTTTCAGATTCCAGCATCTGCAGCATTTTGCTTTCATCTCCCCAGGTTTTCCCAGTGCGCATTGAGGCAGGTAGCCGCCCCCAAAATAGCACCAATCGCGTGGAGGTCTTCCAATTGAGTGGCATTAGATTCAACCAATAACCAAGAAAGAAGGGGCGGGGCTCTAATGTGACTGACGGCTCGCGAATGGTGCAGCCACAGGGTGAGGCAGACTAATCGACCAATGGAAGTGGATATGCAAATATATAATAAATTAAGTAACTCTAAAAACCGAGAAATCTCCGCATTTATCTTAAATTCAGACGATATTTCCCGGCAACAATTACCTGTCGGAAATATATAATGTTAATATGTCGAATCAAGCTGAATGAGCGATACGCAGCCACCTTATTTAAAAGTGCTTAGCTCTGAAGGACAGGAAAGTGAGTCAGCTTTTTTATACCGTGTATCCTCTGAGGTTGTCGAACTTGAATTAAAAATTTTTGGCCTGGGGAGGTGGAGGAGGCTCCCTCTTCTTTGTGTCGAGGGAGGCCATGCTTTGGTTTCCTCTGTTCCGTCTCCCTAAAATTTCTAAACAGCAGTGCTAGAAACCGAACGATCAAGTAACACCTCCTGATCCTTTGTTTATATATCCATGCATGTGTACCACTACAGTCATCTTTATTCTAGTGAAAGATGAATCAAACATTTCAACTCCGAAGCTGCATGTTTGACACATAACGATGATCAGTACGTTCCAGCCATTCAGTTAAAAGCAAATTACTGCAGGGTGATCTGATGAAGGGTCATCCAGACATGTTGGCTCTATTTTCTCTGATGTGGAGATGCCGGCATTGGACTGGGGCGGGCACAGCAAGAAGTCTCACAACACCAGGTTAAAGTCCAACAGGTTTATTT
Source organism: Mustelus asterias (assembly GCF_964213995.1). Taxonomy (NCBI): domain Eukaryota; kingdom Metazoa; phylum Chordata; class Chondrichthyes; order Carcharhiniformes; family Triakidae; genus Mustelus; species Mustelus asterias. Next base: position 29,412,489 of record NC_135821.1, on the reverse strand, counting down.
GGTAGCACAAGCTTTCGGAGCACTGCCCGAATAATAATGATGAAGGGATAGTGCTCTGAAAGCTTGTGCTACCAAATAAGCCTGTTGGACTTTAACCTGGTGTTGTGAGACTTCTTGCTCTATTTTCTCTCCATGGACCTGCTATGATTTTCCAGCATTTTCTGTTTTTGAGTCCTTTCCATTTCTCCTGTTTCCTGTCAATACCCCATAAAGTCTCAATCATCAACATTTAGTTTTAAGTTTATTTATTGGTGTCACAAATAGTTGGGACGTCTTGTTGAAGTTGTACAAGACATTGGTAAGGCCACACTTGGAATACTGTGTATATTCTGGTCACCCTATTATAGAAAGGATATTATATTAGAAAGGGTGGCACGGTAGCACAGTGGTTAGCACTGCTGCTTCACAGCTCCAGGGACCTGGGTTCGATTCCCGGCTTGGGTCACTGTTTGTGTGAAGTTTGCACATTCTCCTCGTGTCTGTGTGGGTTTCCTCCAGGTGCTCCGCTTTCCTCCCACAGTCCAAAGATGTGCGGGTTAGGTTGATTGGCCATGCTAAAATTGTCCCTTAGTGTCCTGAGATGCGTAGAGTAGAGGGATTAGTGGGTAAAATATGTAGGGATATGGGGGTAGAGCCTGGGTGGGATTGTGGTCGGTGCAGACTCGATGGGCCGAATGGCCTCTTTCTGTACTGTAGGGTTTCTGTGGTTTCTATGATATTAAACTAGAAATAGTGCAGAAAAGATTTACGAGGATTCTACCAGGACTTGGTTTGAGTTATAAGGAGAGGCTGAATAGATTGGGACATTTTTCTCCGAAGCGTAGAAAGCTGCGGGGTGATCTTATAGAGGTCTATAAAATAATGAGGGGCATAGATCAGCTAGATAGTCACTATCTTTTCCCAAAGGTAGGGGAGTCTAAAACTAGAGGGCATAGGTTTAAGGTGAGAGGGGAGAGATACAAAAGAGTCCAAAGGGGCAATTTTTTCACACAGAGGGTGGTGAGTGTCTGGAACAAGCTGCCAGAGGTAGTAGTAGAGGCGTGTACAATTTTGTCTTTTAAAAAGCATTACATGGGTAAGATGGGTATAGAGGGATATGGGCCAAATGTGGGCAATTGGGACTAGCTTCAGGGTTTAAAAAAGGGGCGGCATGGACAAGTTGGGCCGAAGGGCCTGTTTCCATGCTGCAAACCTCTATGACTCTATAAGTAGGCTTACATTAACACTGCAATGAAGTTACGGTGAAAATCCCCTAGTCACTACACTCCGGCGCCTGTTCTGGGGGAGAATTTAGCATGGCCAATGTACCTAACCAGCACGTCTTTCGGACTGTGGTAGGAAACCCACGCAGACACAGGGAGAATGTGCAGACTCCGCACAGACAGTGACCCAACCCAAGAATCGAACCCGCTTACCTAGCGCTGTGAGGCAGCAGTGCTAACCACTGTAGCTTCAGTTTCTGTTTTACCTTGGCAATTCGCTCCTCCCAGTTTTTGGCACACACCCCAGCTGCTCTGAACCATATCCCCAGCACCTTCAGGTAATCTGACCCAACGATGAAGGGGACAAAGGATCAGTCGGCCCAGTTCCCAAAGAACATGGCCTCGCTCTTGCCACGATTTACCTTGGCTCATGAGGCCAGTTTGAACTGGTCACAGACGTTCAGGAGTCTGCGCACTGACATCGGGTCTGGGCAGAAGACACTGATATTGTCCGTGTACAGGGAGGCTCTGATCTGCGTGCCTCTGCTGTCTGGGATCGTCACTCCTCTTATGTCCAGATCCTTCCTGATGGATTCAGCAAACGGTTCTATACAACACACAAAAAGGACGGAGGAGAGAGGGCAGCCCTGCCTGACTCCAGACCTGATCTGAAACATATCTGATTCCCACCCATTGATTGAAACTGCGCTACTGATGTCTGTGTAGAGCAGTTGGATCCAATTGCGGATTCCCTCCCCAAAGCCCGTTTTGGAGAGAACATCCATCATGTAGCTGTGCGATATTCTGTCAAACGCCTTCTCCTGGTCTAGGCTGATGATGTGGAGATGCCGGCGTTGGACTGGGGTAAACACAGTTAGAGTTTTAACAACACCAGGTTAAAGTCCAACAGGTTTATTTGGTAGCAAATGCCATTAGCTTTCAGAGCCCTGCTCCTTCGACAGATGGAGTGATGGAGTGTCCACTCCTGTCGAAGGAGCAGGGCTCCGAAAGCTAATGGCATTTGCTACCAGATAAACCTGTTGGACTTTAACCTGGTGTTGTTAAAACTCTTACTAGGCTGATGAGGCAGGTATCCACCTGCCTATCCTGCATGTCGGTGATCGTATCCCTGAGTAGCGCGAGGCTATCAGAGATCTTCCTGCCTGGTACAGCACAGGTTTGATCAGGATGGATCACTGACCCCAGAGCAGACTTGACCCGATTGGCGATGACCTTGGCTAGAATCTTGTAATCCACATTCAATAGTGAAATGGGTCGCCAATTTCTAATTTCTTCCCTTTCCCCCTTCTGCTTGTAGATGAGGGTAATCAGTGGGAGCTGCTGAAGGACTGTCAGATGCTCACTCTTTATGGCCGGGATGTACACGTTCAGCAGGGGATTGTTTTTGTACGTGAAGTCAGTTACAAGGAGGCAGCTTGCAGCAGCTCCTTAATTGAATTGGACTTGATTTGATTGAATTGGAAAAGTATTTAAAAAAATATTGTGCCCTCTCCATTGTGGGCAAAAACCTGGTCATCAGGTGTGAGGTACTCTCGGGGATGGTGTACGCGATGCAGGTCTGGCCCATACCCCGATCCTCCGTCACAGCAGTCACCTGAAACATCTTCAGATTCATCTGGAGATCCAAGATGGATCGTGTCGGATGGACACCATGTACAAAACTCTGGACAAGGGAGGAAAAAGTGTATCCAGCATCACCCTCATCCTGATGTCCACCTTTGTGTGCGGCTGCACCAAGCTGTGTGTAGATCCTCAGTACGCTAACAGCAAGTGCCACTACGTACTGAGGTTCTATCTGTTTTTAAGTTCCAACCACGTGGCGCCAGTTGAGGAGCCTGCTGAGATATCATTCTTCCTCACTGCAGGAATTAGTTATTTGATCAATATTGCAACACCACCTCCTTTTTTACACCCTCCACCCCCACCTCGCCTCACTTTAAGGTTCTATACCCCCGAATGTTGAGCTGTCACTGCCACCCCGACCTCAACCATGTCTGTGATAGTAATAATATCATACTCCCATGTGTTAATCAATGCCCTCAGTTCTGCACCACCTCTTCAGCCACACATTCGCCTGCTCTAATGTTCTAATCCTGTACTCACTGGCATGTGGCACTGGGAGTAATCCAGAGATTACTTTTCAGCTCCTGCTCTTCAGTCTGCGACCTCACTCCCTAACTTCTTGCTGCAGAACCTCATCCCTCTTTCTACCAATGTCATTAGCACCAATGTGAACCATGACCTCCCCCTTCAGAACATCCTGCAGCCATTCAGTGACATCATAGAATCCTTACAGTGCAGAAGGAGGCCATTCAGGCCATCGAATCTGCACTAACAACAATCCCACCCAGAGCCTATTCCTGCAACCTCACACATTTACACTGCTAGTCCCCCGCCCACTGTGCTACCGTACCGCCCTCAAATTCAAATTCCACCTTCTGCTGTGGCGAGATTCAAACCCAGATTCCCAGAACATTAGCTGAGTTTCTGGATTAATTGTCTAGCGATAATGCCACTAGGCCATCACCTCCCCTTGGACCATATCCCTCCACACCCCTCTCATCCATGAACCCGTCCAAGTTTTTCTTAAATGTTAAAAGTGACCCCGCATTTACCACTTTATCCGGCAGCTCATTCCACACTCCCACCACTCTCTGCGTGAAGAAACCCCCCCTAATATTCCCTTTAAACTTTTCTCCTTTCACCCTTAACCCATGCCCTCTGGTTTTTTTCTCCCCTAGCCTCAGTGGAAAAAGCCTGCTTGCATTCACTCTATCTATACCCATCAAAATCTTATCCACCTCTATCAAATCTCCCCTCAATCTTCTACGCTCCAGGGAATAAAGTCCCAACCTGTTCAATCTCTCTCTGTAACTCAGCTTCTCAAGTCCCGGCAACATCCTTGTGAACCTTCTCTGCACTCTTTCAACCTTATTTACATCCTTCCTGTAACTAGGTGACCATAACTGTACACAATACTCCAAATTCGGCCTCACCAATGCCTTATATAACCTTACCATAACACTCCAACTTTTATACTCGATACTCCGATTTATAAAGGCCAATATACCAAAGGCACTCTTTACGACCCTATCCACCTGTGACGTCACTTTTAGGGAATTCTGTACCTGTATTCCCAGATCCCTCTGTTCAACTGCACTCTTCAGAATCCTACCATTTACCCTGTACGTTCTACTTTGGTTTGTCCTTCCAAAGTGCAATATCTCACACTTGTCTTCACACTGTCCAAAGTGCAATATCTCACACTGGTTCCTTTGTGGTGGGCTCGAATGTCTTAGTGCAGGGTCGAAACTGGGCTGCTGTTGGTCTTCACCTCTGCACATCAGCTTGCGATTCTGGAAGAGTTCGGTCTTGCTTGTCTGCCTCCCTCGATCTTAACTTCCGCCCAATTTAACAACCAACTTCCCTGCCCCCGTAGGTGATTTTCAAGGACAATGGGCTTCCGAACACCGGCAGTCTCGGTTTTAATTGAGTCAAGTCCAAACACGAAAGGCTGGAACTGCCTTGACCCCCGTGGGTCGTTATTTTAATGTCTTCTTAATGCTCCTCCGGAGCTCCCTGAATGGTGTCCCATTAGTGGGATGGATCTTCTTGTCTTCTGTGGATGGGCCGATTTCCGTGGCCATTGTCTCCCTGTTGGTCTGTTTACTATTCATCTTCTGGCCTCCATCTCCCTTTGTCCTTCTGATGATTAGATCACTGGTGTGTCTGCCTTTCTGGTAACTTGCATATTCAGGGGGCTCACACCTTTTCCTTAGCACAATCCACGGGCAGGATATGTTTGTCCTGCCGAGCCTTCTGGGAGGTTTCTTTCAGCCAGCAGCCAGAGTTGGCCACTTTTAAACTGTCAGGTTTCTCCTGAGTCCTTTTAAAATATGGAGGATTGCCCTGAAACTTACACCCCTGACACTAAGGGGCATTTTACCATGGCCAGTCAACCTAACCCGCACATTTTTCAAATGTGGGAGGAAACCGGAGTACTCGGAGGAAACCCACGCAGACAGGGGGAGAACGTGCAGACTCTGCACAGACAGTGACCCAAGCCGGGAATCAAAGCCGGGTCCCCGGCACTCTGAGGCAGCAGCGCTAAATAGGTGTCGGGGTTACAGGCTGATTATTGACTCGGATGTTGCTTCTCCTGGATTCCTGGAGTTGTGTGTGTCCTTGCGTTTCTTTTCCAGGATCTGGGACGTGTTGTTGCTCCCATCGACTGGAGGTTGATATTCGCCGAATATTTAGTCTTCTTTGTCGTCGGTGGTCTGGGTTCTCTGTGTCTCCCATACTTGGGGCTTAGTTGTTTATTTTATTGGTGGTGGCCATCTTGTCCTTCCTCATCTGAAGACACTGGAGGCACGAGCTGCAAGTGATTTCCCTGAGGGCTTTTGTAAATCACCGTTATCCAGGGCCCTTTGTGATCTGCTTCCTCCTCTTGCACTGAATCATCGGATAGGGATGGGGATGTGTCGCCTCCACCGATGGCTTTGGCCTACTTTTGCACTGTAGGGATTCTATGATTCACATCGAAATCCAGCAACTGTCTACAAAACTCACAATCCGGAAGCTAAACTTGACTTCGGCAAGAGTGATCATGCCTGCGGGAAGTGATGTGTTGTGATTCTGTAGGAAATAACTTTGTGAAATTGACTACTGAAAGAGAAATTTACCATCTTATCTGAAGTATCAGTTGTCTCCTAATTAATGTTTGAATTATATTGATTTTGGTTTGTTTGTCAAAGTAGAAGATTTTTAAAAATACATTTTTATGGAAATCTTTCCATTTTTAACACATAACACAACAAACCCCCAATATTTGGTGCAGCACAGAATAATCACATGTACATATAGAAAAAGACTAAAAAAAAGCAATACAATTAGTTTTAATTATTCATCATAATCGATGCCTCACTTAAAGTAAAGTTGTCACAAGTAAGATTACATTAACACTGCAATGAAGTTACTGTGAAATTGCCCTAGTCACCACACTCCGGTGCCTGTTCAGGTACACTGAGGGAGAATTTAGCATGGCCAATGCACCCTAACCAGCACCTTTTTCAGACTATGGGAGAAACGGAGCACCCGGAGGAAACCGACACAGACACGGGGAGAATGTGCAAACTCCACCCAGACAGTGACCCAAGCCGGGAATCAAACCTGGGTCCCTGCACTGTGAGACAGCAGTGCTAATCACTGTGCCACCGTGCCGCCCCATGGGTAAAAAAAGAGTGAAGGATCTCGGGATACAAGAGGTTTACAAGAATGTTGCCAGGGCTGGAGAACAGTAGCTATGAGGAGAGATTGAGGGGTTGGGGTTGTTTTCCTTGGAACAGAGAAGGCTGAGAGGGTGACATGATTGAGGTATACAAAATGGTGAGGGATAGAGAGAGAGTATTCAGGAAGAATCTGTTTCCCTTGGCAGAGAGTTCAAAAATCAGATTACATTTTTGAGCTAATTGGGTGGGTTTGGTGAAATGCCTGACTGATTTGATTTGATTTGATTTATTATTGTCACCTGCGTCAGCATACAGTAAAAACTATTGTTTCTTGCGCACTATACAGACAAAGCATACCGTACATAGAGAAGGAAGGTATGTAGTGTTACAGTCATAGCTAAGGTGTAGAGAAAGATCAACTTAATGCGAGGTAGGTCCATTCAAAAGTATGACGGCAGCTGGGAAAAAGCTGTTTTTGAGTACTGTGCCTTTGTGCAGTGTGTCTCACCACAGTCCTCATAGATCATCGACACGCATGCCATCATCTCACGTGAGAACACCATCCACGAGGTACACGGTACCTACTCTTGCAACTTGGCCAACGTTGTCTACCTGATACGTTGCAGGAAAGGATGTCCCGAGGCATGGTACATTGGGGAGACCATGCAGACGCTACGACAACGGATGAATGAACACCGCTCGACAATCACCAGGCAAGAGTGTTCTCTTCCTGTTGGGGAACACTTCAGCGGTCACGGGCATTCGGCCTCTGATCTTCGGTAAGCGTTCTCCAAGGCGGCCTTCACGACACACAACAGCGCAGAGTCGCTGAGCAGAGACTGATAGCCAAGTTCCGCACACATGAGGACGGCCTCAATCGGGATCTTGGGTTCATGTCACACTATCTGAAACCCCCATGACTTGCTTGGGCTTGCAAAATCTCACTAACTGTCCTGGCTGGAGACAATACACATCTCTTTAACCTGTGCTTAACCTCTCTCCACTCACATTGTCTGTACCTTTGAGACTTGATTACCTGTAAAGACTCACATTCCAACCATTATTTTGTAAATTTAGTTTGTATCTTTATATGGCCTGTTTGTAAATAGAACTCCCACTCACCTGATGAAGAGGCAGCGCTCCGAAAGCTGGTGACTTATGCTACCAACTAAACCTGTTGGACTTTAACCTGGTGTTGTGAGACTTCTTACTGTGTTTACCCCAGTCCAACGCCGGCATCTCCATATCATGGCTATCCCTGTTCATCCATGGTTTTCGGTTGGGGAACACACAGATTTGCTTCTTTGGCACACAGTCTTTGACACACTTTCTAATGAAGTCAGTTACTGTAGTGGCGTACTGGTTCAGGCTGGTCGCAGAGTTTTTAAATACTGCCTCTAAGCAGTCCCATAGGAGATCATCTGATTCCTCAGACCAAGATTGCACAACTTGCTTTGACGGATTCTCCTGCTTCAGTTTTTGCTTGTAAGCCGAGAGCAGGAGCACAGCCTTGTGGTCTGATTTACCAAAGTGTGGGCGTGCGATAGAGTGGTAGGCATGTTTGATATTTGTGTAGCAGTGCTTTAGGATGTTTGGGCCTCTGGTGGAACAGGAGACATGTTGGTTGTATCTTGTAAGAAGTCTCACAACATCAGGTTAAAGTCCAACGGGTTTATTTAGTATCACGAGCTTTCAGAGCGCTACGCCTTCATCACTTCCATCTTCTTTCATTGGGAAAAAGATACAAAAGTCTGAAGTCATGTACCAACCGACTCAAGGACAGCTTCTTCCCTGCTGCCATCAGACTTTTGAATGGACCTACCCTACATTAAGTTGAATCTTTCTCTACACCCTAGCTATGACTGTAACTCTACATTCTGCACTCTCTTGTTTCCTTCTCTATGAACGGTATGCTCTGTCTGTATAGCGCGCAAGAAACAATACTTTTCACTGCATGCTAATACATGTGACAATAATAAATCAAATCAAATCAAATCAAATTCATCAGGTGAGTGATGAAGGAGCAGCGCTCCGAAAGCTCATGCTATCAAATAAACCTGTTGGACTTCAACCTGATGTTGTGAGACTTCTTACTGTGTCCGCCTCAGTCCAAAGTTGGCATCTCCACACCAGTGGTATCTTGGTAGGACACTCTTGAGCATGGCCTGAGTGAAGTCTCCAAACACAGTGAACAAGGCCTCAGGATGTTTCGTCTCAAGGCTATATCAAGTCCAAAGATGTGCGGGTTAGGTTGATTGGCCAGGTTAAAAATTGCCCCTTAGAGTCCTGGGATGCGTAGGTTAGAGGGATTAGCGGGTAAATATGTGGGGGTAGGGCCTGGGTGGGATTGTGGTCGGTGCAGACTTGATGGGCCGAATGGCCTCCTTCTGCACTGTAGGGTTTCTATGATTTCTATGATTTCTATTTGTGGTGGTGTACATTTCGTCCAGCACGGTCTTCATGTCCGCATGGAGTTGGATGTAAACTGCCGTCAGGATAACGGAGGTGAACTCCCACGGAAGGTAGTGGGGTGGCATTTCAGTATTTCAGGTATTCTAGGTCCGGGGAACAGAAACTCGGCGGTGTTGCTACGTCTTGGCTCCACGAGGTGTTGATTAGAAGGAAGACCTCCCCTAGCCTTGCCTGAGGCCGCTGTACAGTCCATTTGGTGGATTGAGAAGCCCTCTGATTGTGGGGCACAGTCTGGTGAAGCAGGAATGAGCCATGTCTCCGTGAAACAGAGCACACAGCAGTCCCTCAGTTCTCTTTGGAAAGTGAGTATGGCTTTAAGTTCGTCTAGCTTGTTTTTTAGAGATTGAACATTTGCCAGGAGTAAGCTGGGGAAGGGGGGCCTCGGTGTTATGTTCGTTTTCAGGAGACTTGTTACGTTCTTGATGCAGACACCAACTGTTGTCCGATTCAAAAGTATTTTATTTGTCTTACATGCAAGATGGCAGCCTTTGCTCCGTAACTTCCACACAGTGTTGGGAGTCAGCCAGCAAATGAATGCCCCCACGAAAGGGGCAGACCCCTTTTTATACCATTCGGGTGTTTACAACATTCAGCATTAATACACCATTCGGGGCATGATTAACACTAGCCAATCAGGTCCCCCAGCAACACTTAGCTACAATTAGCTTCCAATCATATTGCTTTCAAAACAACCGTTGGTCATGCTCATTACTCATAGTTTCAGTTCCCTTTTCCCGAAGCTAAACAGACTTCAAAACTGGTATTTTTGTCTGTCTTGGGGTTTTTATGGACACTGGTCAACCGCAAGTTTGAGAGCTGGTCACAGGTGGCCTTGCAGTCAGTCACGTACCCATTAATCTTGCAGTTAGTTCTTGCACGCAGTATTTCCCAGTGACCCCAGCGCAAACACCATAGAAGCCATTTTGGAAGGGCCAGCGAGGCCCAAAGTGTGGCAAGCTGAATGTCAAATTAGCTTAGAAAGAAGAAAGCGCTGTTAGCTGCACTTTGCAAGCTTTAGAAACATGAGATGCCAGAGATTTCAACCTCTTAACATCTCATTCCCTCCTTTTATCATTTCATGATAACTAAAACATTTAGAGGGGGGCTTGGAATCTGGTGTGAGTTATACATTGACACACGCATTTCAGCAAGATTAATAGCAAGCAAACCACCAAAATAATGATGCCCGCATGCAGCATCATTCCTCCCCAGTCCCCAAAGAGACTGCCAAAAGGCCACCACCCAGGGGGGGTTGTAGCTCTTGAATTTCTTCCCCTCAGCTCTAATTTCGTCCGCCATCTTTCCAATGTGCTCCGCTAAGTTAGTGATGCTGTCAGAAGAGTCTGGAATGTATGTACAGATTTCAGGACCTATTAGAGCGCAAGTGCCTCCGATAGCTGCCAACAAGTAATCTAAAGCCATTCTATTTTGGAGCGCCACTGTGCGTATGGCTATGATCTCAGCCGAGATCTCCGAGATAGCGGCACGCGCATCCTGGAATGCAACAGCCGTATCATTAGCAATTTTCTCAAGGGTAGATGCCATTCGGATCAATTCTCGAGCTGCAAATGCGAACCCAATGGAAGGGAAGACTATCCCCCAATATCGTTGAGCTTCCATAATGGCCCGTTTAGATCTTAACAGGTGTACCTCGCGGTGGAGGTGTAGGGAGTTAAAATGCCGGACTACAGGAACTAATAGGCTAACTAACAAGACCCAGACCAGTCTCAAGGGAGCCATGGATAGGCGTTATAGCCACAGACAAAATAGGTGCTATTGTATGCTACCAGATCACTTAATATCCAAGGGACGAGGTAAACTGTGGTTCCATAAGTACTCCAATTTGATGGGGCTTGAGGGCACTGGATTGTAGGCATAACATAATAAATTGCCCCATCAGTGGGAAAGGTCATATTAAGCTGCTGAGCGCATCTGCTACGGCCAACGGGTCTGGTTCCGTTCCTGATCAGGCAGATGGACCCCCTTTGTCGATTCTTTACAACAAAGGAGGGTGGGAAGCCTGATCTACTGTAGCAGGGTTGGTAAAGGTTTCTAAAAGCCGATAAAGTAAACCCCCCTCTCCTCAGCGTAGAGATCCAACTCCCAAGATTCTATTCCAGACTTCCCTTTCTTATTCCGTCCTTATTCGTCCCATTTTGATACAAGGCCCACTCTACCATCTCCTGAGTATCGAAAGGAATAGGGGACATCGGGATCCCATCTTTAGCCTATGGTGGTATGTGTGTACAGACCCAACACTTACTCGCATTATACTTTAGAGCATACTCATAAGACAGAGACAAAAAGGTATTAACGTGAGATAGTCCATCAAATAGTCCATTTTCCCGGCTTGTTTCCCGTTGATCCGATTGTCCTGGTGCCAGGAAAATAGTCGAAAGGTTGAAGATGATGAGAATAAACTTCATGGTCGATCAGTGGGTACCGGCGTCCACTTCTTGCAGTCCATGAAGTGGATCCAGCAAGAATGTCCTTGAACCTTGACTGCAGTTGGAGTCTGGAGGAGAACCTGGAACGGACCCTTCCAGCGAGGTCCCAGTTTGGGTCTGTCCCAATTCCGGATCAGGACGAGGTCTCTGATCTGTGATCCGTGGAAGTTGTCCTGTGGGTCAGAATCTTGATCCGGTGTCCGTGGAGTTGATCCAAAGGCGCACTGCACCTGCGAATGAAGAAACTTTAAAGACGACGTTAGCTGTCGAAAGTACTTCTGCATTTCATCACCCATAATGTGTAAGTCTATCTGGGTGGGCGGACTTGTATTTGCATCCCAGGGCGTCCTGCTTGGTTTACTGTAAACTATCTCTGCAGCTGAGTGGTAGAGTGGGGTGTTATCCTCATGTGGTAGAGGGCTCAGGGTAAGACTTTTAACCAGTTTAGGCCGGTTTCAGATGTTAGCTTGGCTAACTTAGCTTTAAGGGTTCCATTCGCCCGTTCCACTATCCCTGCTGCCTGGGGGTGGTCGGCACAGTGGAACTGCTGCTGAATATGTAATACGTCACATAGTTCCTTATTAACTCAGGGGTTTGGGTGAATGGGACAACACAGGTTTGGGAGCCGAACTCCACTGTCAGAGGATCAGTCAGGGGGTAGGCGTGTTCCTGCCCTGTGAAGCCGCTAAGGTTCACTGAGACAGGTGAAAGCTGAAATCCATGTTGCTGCCGCATACAGGAGGCACCCATCCTCGACGTGGTGGCCCCAGTGTCGATCATAAAAGGAATATTCTGACCCTGGACCACCAAGTCAATCATGGGCTCATCCTCGGGATCTTTTGTCAAAATTGGTAACACAAGGGAGGAGGGATAGTCATCCTGAAAACGGATTTGCCGTGGAGAATGTCTGTCTCCCTCTCCGAGGTCCCCCGTACGACTGGTTGTGGGGACAGTTTGCACGCCAATGGTCAGGGGCTCCACAAATGAAACATTTTCGGTCATTGCGGAGTGTTCCCCGTCTGCCAGACTGAGGCAGAGGTCGTGGCACATATGGTGGTCCGTACGGGGGCGCAGTCGGGCCATTTGGATGGGTCACATATCCGTAGCCTTGTGAATCCACCCAACCAAGGACACAAAACTGAGGCTCCATTTGGTACGCCGTTGGGTCGGGTTTGCGACGAGGTGAGGGGCATGGTGGTCTTTGGACCAGTTCTTGTTTTACCTTGGTGGGTTTAGACTCCTTAGAGGAATTCCAGTAATATGTTAGGGCTCGACGCATTTGGTTTCTCGTATTATCAGACCAGTCCATATTATTGATACGGATGTAAGCAGCTAATGTTTCGGGGATACATTGCAATTTTCCCTAAGGAAAATTGTTTTTGTTTCTGTTCAACATTGTTTCACTCTCTCCCGCAGGCCGGCATGTTTTCCACGCTTCCTGGAGTGACTGCTACTTTTCAGGCCTGGGAGACGGTGAGAGTGGTTTGCGGTGTCAAGGGTATGGTTGTGTTGTGGGAAATGTACCACTGGGTCAGGCTTGAAGGTTTCAAGAATACAGTTTTATTTTAACGAAGCTTCATGGAGAAAAGGCACTAACAGGCAGCAAAACCTTCTCCCAATGAGACAATAGGATCGGTCCATCTTTATACCCTTTACACAATAGATGGACCGGACATCTAGCCATTATCACATCATTGTAATCAAGTAGCTGATCGATTGTTAACACAGACAGATACAGATACAGACATAAGCATGTTAACATTGTTCTATGAATGGATACATTTCCTACGTCAGTGACCATCAATGGTTTTAGTTTCAGCCTATTCATATAGTAATTTTACAGTAATTGGTTTTCCTGCAGTTATGTATTCCAGATCCCACCTGTAGCTAATCTCTTTACCCAACCATAGGACACTCAAAGCAGCGTCGCAGGTAAAGGCTGTGGTTAAGAAGGCGTATAGAATACTGGCCTTCATCAATGGAGGAATTGAGTTTAGAAATCGGGAGATAATGCTGCAGCTGTATAGGACTCTGGTCAGACCCCACCTGGAGTACGGTGCCTAGTTCTGGTCACCTCATTACAGAAAGGATGTGGAAGCCATAGAAAGGGTTCAGAGGAGATTTACAAGGATGTTGCCTGGATTAGGTGGCATGCCTTATGAGGATAGGTTGAGAGAGCTAGGTCTTTTCTCCTTGGAGAAGCGAAGGATGAGAGGTGACCTGATAGAGGTGTATAAGATGTTGAGGGGTATTGATAGAGTGAATTCTCAAAGGCTTTTACCCAGGGCTGAAATGGTTGCCACAAGAGGTCACAGGTTTAGGGTGCTGGGGAGTAGGTACAGAGGAGATGTTAGGGGTAAGTTTTTCACTCAGAGGGTAGTGGGTGCATGGAATCGGCTGCTGGTCGTGGTGGTGAAGGCGGATTCGATAGGTCTTTTAAGAGGCTTTTGGATAAGTTCATGGAAGTTAGTAAGATAGAGGGTTAGAGGTAAGCCTAGTAGGTAGGGACATGTTCGGCGCAACTTGTGGGCCGAAGGGCCTGTTTGTGCTGTAGCTTTTCTCTGTTCTATGTTCTATAACCCTATTATCCTTATCCTAAAGAGTGCTTCAAGCCCTGGCTGGCTTCCTGCAGGATTTGATTCCTGCATGTTTAACTTTGAATAGCTGTCTGTCCTTTATGTTTTAATCTCAGGTGTCTGTCTGTACTAAAAGTCAGTGCCTGTTTAATGTCTCTTTGCCAGGTGACTGTTTATGTGCCAGGCAGTTATTATTTTTTTAAGTGTACTCACCTGTATATTTTTTCCCACTTCAGTTGTGTCCAATGAAGTTCTTCATTCTGGTCAGTGTGTGGATGGAGGATTTGTTGCCTTGCTTGCAGTTCCTGTGTCAGTAGATGGGTCTGCGCAGTCGGGCGTTCTGGGTCACTTTCGGACTGCGGTTTGGCTTCGGAGGTCAGTTTATGTCCAGACCGCACTCCGCTGTGGATGGTTTGAAGGCCGGTCAGTGGATGGGGTCTCTGGGGTCGCGATTGAGCCGGTGGGCAGGTCCACGTGTTGGGGTCCTTGGGGTCACTGCCAGATTGGGTCGTCCCTCGGAGGTCGGAGGATCTCTAGATCTGCGAGTAAATTTAAAAGAGCAGTGTTTCTGGTTTTTAGGCAGTGGGAGTTGATTTTTAGGAGTGTGGGGTGATTGTAGAAGGGGGGAGTGGCGGGAGTGCTTGGGACCTGCAGGAAGTCACAGCTCTCTGGGTCAGAGGAGTTGGAAGCTGGGAGGGGGGGGGGGGGGGGTCGGTTGGGGGGGGGGGGCAGAAGTCTCCAACCCCAGGGATGCAGGTCTGATCGTTGGAAACCAACAGAGCAAAGGTCCCTGCTTCAGCATGTTTTCCTGGTCTCTGGGATTCCACGCACCCGAGACATTCTCTCTTCCACCTTCTTCCTTCGGGAAAAAGATACAAAAGTCTGACTGAGATCACGTACCAACTGACTCAAGAACAGCTTCTTCCCTGCTGCTGTCAGACTTTTGAATGGACCTACCTTGCATTGCATTGATCTTTCTCTACACCCTAGCTATGACTGTAACACTACATTCTGCACTCTTTCGTTTCCTTCTCTATGAACGGTATGCTTTGTCTGTATAGCAAGAAACAATACTTTTCACTATATGTTAATACATGTGACAATAATAAATCAAATCAAATCAAATCAGAGTGAAGGCCCTGGTTTCTAGGGTGTTTTCCTGTGCACTGGGAGCTGGTGAAGTGAAATTCCTGGCTCAGGGACTGTAGCACCGGCCACAGGTCTCAAGTGGGAGGCTTGTCCGGGTCAATTTCAGGTCGGGTTTTTTCAGGGTCCTGAGGATCGCCAAATCTGTGAGAGATTTAATCAGAGCATTGTTAGAGAGTTTAAAAGAGTTAGAATTAAGTTTTAGAAGCATAGAACGAGAGTAAAAGATACAATTAGAAGATACGCTGGGCACAGCTTGCAAGAAGCCACCTCGCTGCGGCGCCATAATGAAAGCACACTATACAGAAAAAACATACCGTTCATAGAGTACATGGGGGATAAGGAAAGGAGAGGGTGCAGAATATAGTGTTGCAGTTACAGTTGGGGTGAAGAGAAAGTTCAGCTTAATATATGGGCGGCACAGTGCGGCACAACTGCACTTCTGTCTCAGCATCAGGCGCCCAGGTTCGAATCCCGGCTTGGGTGACTGTCTGTGCAGAGTCTGCACGTTCTCCCCATGCCTGCGTGGGTTTCCTCCCACAGTCCAAAAGATGTGCTGGGTAGGTGCATTGGCCATGCTAAATTTTCCCTCAATCTACCCAAACGCTGGAATGCAGCAATTAAGTTATTTACTACAGTAAGTTCATTCATTGCTGTAGTCCTATTGTAACCCAATTTGCCATACAAGCAAGGAAAATTACTCATCTTACCGTGCAGATTGCATCTTCCATAACAACTGAAAGGAAGGTGGAAGAAGGAAACCATCAAAGAGCATCCCCTCACCATTTGCAAAGGGAGCCTCAATCACCTCCCAGCTCAAAAATTTGGTATTCTCATTTTTTTTTCAAAAATATACTTTATTCATTAAAAATAACTCTCAAATAAACCATTGCAAAACAACATATCCAATAATTATAAACAGTGCAAAAAAAACAGTCATTTTTACAATACTATATGATGCTTATTTACACGACATTACATTCATTACATTTCAAAACTTAAAACTATATACATACATCCGAGTTTACTGTGTACCGTTATTTTTCAGATAAGCACACAGTTTCACAGGCCGAGGGTATTCTGCAGTTACCCGGCCCTCGGTCTGCCTCGGTTGAGACGCTTTACACGGTGGCCTTTCCCCATTGTGCCTTGGCGGCGGCTGCCCCAAGCTTGAGCGCGTCCCTGAGCACGTAGTCCTGGACCTTGGAATGTGCCAGTCTGCAACACTCGGTCCCCCACCATTGGGAACATTCTTTCTGAATCTACCCTGTCTAACCCTGTTAGAATTGTATACATTTCTATGAGATCTCCTCTCACTCTTCTGAACTCCAGTGAATATAATCCTAACTGACTTAATATCTCCTCACATGACAGACCTGCCATCCCAGGAATCAGCCTGGTAAACCTTCACTGTACTCCCTCTATAGCAAGGACATCCTTCCTCAGATAGGGACACCAAAACTGCACACAATACTCCAGGTGTGGCTTCACCAACGCCCTATACAATTGCAGCAAAACATCCCTATCCCTATACTCAAATCCTCTCACTATGAAGGCCAACCTACCATTTGCCTTCTTTACTGCCTGCTGTACCTGCGCGCTTACCTTCAGTAACTGATGCACGAGGATTCCAAGGTCTCGTTGAGAATCCACCTCTCTCAATTTACACCCACTCAAGTAATAATCTGTCTTCCTATTATTGCTACCAAAGTGGATAACCTCACATTTATCCACATTATACTGCATCTGCCATGCAGATGCCCACACACTCAGCCTGTCCAAATCACGCTGAAGCATCTCTGCATCCTCCTCACAGCTCACCCTCCCACCCAACTTTGTATTATCTGCAAATTTGGAGATAGTACATTCGGTTCCCTCTTCCAAATCATTAATATACGATGTGAACAGTTGGGGTCCCAGCACAGACTGTCAGTCAGAAAAAAGGCCCATTTATGCCAACTCTTTGCTTCCTATCTGCTAACTAGCTTTCTATCCATCTCAAGACATTGCCTGCAATCCCATGTGCTTTAGCTTTACATAGTAGTCTGTTATGTGAGACCTTGTTGAAAGCCTTCTGAAAGTCTAAATAAACCACATCCACTGGTTCTCCCCGGTCAACTGTACTAGCTACATCCTCAAACATTCCTATAGATTAGTCAAGCACGATTTCCCTTTTGTCAATCCATGCTGACTTTGTCTGATTATACCACTGCCTTCCAAATGCCGAGTTATGAAATTCTTGATAATAGATTCTAGCAATTTCTCCAGTACCGACGTTAGACTCACTGGTCTATCATTCCCTGTTTTCTCTCTACCTCCCTTTTTGAATAGTGGGCTTATATTAACTACCCTCCAATCTGTAGGAACTATTCCAGAGTCCAAAGAGTTTTGGAAAATAACCATCAATGGATCTACTATTTCCAGGGCCACTTCCTTAAGTACTCTGGGATGAAGGTTACCAGGAGCTGGAGATTTATCCACCTTCAATCCCATCAATTTCCCCAAAACCATTTCTCTACTAATGCTGATTTCCTTCAGCTCCTCACTAAAACATGTTTCTCTCAGCACTTCTGATACATTATTCATGTCTTCCTTTGTGAAGACTGAAGCAAAATACAAATTTAATTCCTTGACCATTTCTTTATTCCCCGTTATGAATTCTCCAATTTCTGACTGTAAGATGCCTTCATTCATTTTTGTCAATCTTTTTCTCTTTACATATCTATAGAAACTTTTACAGTCAGTTTTTATGTTCCCTGCTAGCTTACTTTCATACTCTAGTTCCATACTCCAGGCAAAAACCCCAGGGAGCTGGAGGAGGAGACGCCCGAGCTCCAAATCATCGGACACAACGTGGAGACCAGCGCACCCCAGCTCCGGGGAGCCAGAAACGGCAACAGCCCTGAGGGGGAATGGATTGGAGAGGTTCTCCAACAGAGAACAATTCAAACCTCGCTCCCTGCACTGACACCCCAATGTCACCCGGGATGCACATTTCCAATGGGATGGTTCAAGATGGTTTTCTCAACCCAACACAAGTGAGACGATTTGTAAACACTGTGGGTGTGTAGGAGCTGCCCAAAGCACTGCAACTGTCAAAGACAGCAGGGCTGCTAAGTGACAAAATGCTTTAAAATGGGGATTAAGATTGTGATGGTTAACGTGCTGAGTGTTAATTCTACTCTGTGATGTGTTGTGACATTGGATTACCTTGCCAAGGTCAAAGCTGACCTGCTGCTTCTGCAGGAGTGCGCGATACCGCACCTCAGCTCCTACAGGCAGTGGTCATGTTGGTGGTCGCAGGGACCATCAATCTGGTCACGAGGAAACAACTCACATTCCTCGGGCCTGGGTATTCTGCTCGGAGGGGCAATTTCACCATCTCTGAAGTTAAGTAGGTTAAGGCAGAGGCCTCCTCATTGCAGACGTACAAGAATGCTCCACTCTGGTTAATAAACGTATACATCCCGACCGTAAAGAGTGAGCAGCTGGCAGTCCTTCAGCAGTGCCCACGGCTGTTGGTGATCCCAGTTGTTCTTGAACTGTGCCATCAATGCAGCTGGATGATCCAGCAGCACCGATAGCAAACTGGACACAGGAAACATAGGAATTAGGAGCAGAAGTAGGCAATTCAGCCCTTCGAGCCTGCTGCACCATTCAATCAGATCATGGCTGATCTCTCCCTGGCCTCAAATCCACCTCCCCACCTGTTCCCCACATCCCTTTAACCCGTTTTTATTACTCACAAATATATCTATCGCATTCTTGAAATAATTTAATGATTCAGACTCCACCGTGCTATGGGGCAGCGAGTTCCACAAATTCATCACCCTCTGCGAGAAGAAGTTCCTCCTCATCTCAGTTTTAAATCTACCGCCTCTCAACCTATACCTGTGACCTCTTCGTAGAAATCATAGAAACCCTACAATACAGAAAGAGGCCATTCGGCCCATCGAGTCTGCACCGACCACAATCCCACCCAGGCCCTACCCCCATATCCCCACATATTTTACCCACTAATCCCTCTAACCTACACATCCCAGGACACTAAGGGGCAATTTTAGCATGGCCAATCAAACTAACCCGCACATCTTTGGACTGTGGGAGGAAACCGGAGTACCCGGAGGAAACCCACGCAGACACGAGGAGAGTGTGCAAACTCCACACAGACAGTGACCCAAGCCGGGAATCGAACCCAGGTCCCTGGAGCTGTGAAGCAGCAGTGCTACTGTGCCTCGTGTTCGAGATTGCCCCATAAGAGGAAACATTTGGTCTACATTTACTTCATCAATGACTTTTAGTATTTTATATATCTTGATCAGATCCCCTCTCATCCTTTTAAACCCCAGCGAGTATATTTTGATTTGATTTATTATTGTCACATGCATTGGAATACAGAGAAAAGTATTGTTTCTTGCGTGCTATACAGACAAAACATACCATTCATAGAGAAGGAAATGAGAGAGTGCAGAATATAGTGTTACGGACATAGCTAGGGTGTAGAGAAAGATCAACTTAATGCAAGGTAAGTCCATTCAAAAGTCTGACAGCAACAGGGAAGAAGCTGTTCTTGAGTCGATTGGTACGTGACCTCAGACTTTTATGTCCTTTTGCCGACGGAAGAATGTGGAGGAGGGAATGTCTGGGATGCATGGGTTCCTTGATTGTGCTGGCTGCTTTTCCAAGGTAGCAGGAGTGTAGACAGAGTCAATAGATGGGAGGAAGGTTTGCGTGGTGGGCTGGGCTTCTTTGACAACTCTCTGTAGTTTCTTACGGGCTTGGTAAGAGCAGGAACCATACCAAGCTGTGACACATCTGGAAAGGACGCTTTCTATGGTGCATCTGTAAAAATAACCCCAATCTGTTTAATCTCTCCTCATACGTCAACCCTTTCATCCCCAGAATCACTCCGGTGAACCTCCTCTGAACTGCCTCCAATGCCAGCACATCCTTCCTCAAATAAGGAGGCAAAAACTGGACACAATACTCCAGATGTGGTCTCACCAACACCCTATACAATTGCCACAACACTTCTCTACTTTTATACTCCAGTCCCTTTGCAATAAATGTTAACATTCCATTTGCCTTTTTTATTACATGCCACATCTAGACTCTTAATGGAAACAGTAAAAGATGTCAAGCTACAGGACATCTTCAGCAACTCTGCAGACGGAACGCAGTATAGATACGCATGTTTGCAGGATAGACTTCCTGTTTGTGTCCCAAGCGTTTCTGGTCAGATCCACAGATATCAAGCCGGTGTTCTTCACTGACCACTGCCTCCTGATGTCCGACTGTCACTTACAGGAAAGTAAGAACTCTCACCACACCAGGTTAAAGTCCAACAGGTTTATTTGGCAGCGCAAGCTTTCGGAGTCTCAGGCTCCTTCTTCAGGTGAGTGAGGAGTTGTGTTCACAAACAGGGCATATATAGACACAAACTCAATTTATAAGATAATGGTTGGAATGCAAGTCTTTACAGGTAATCAAGTCTTAAAGGTACAGACAATGTGAGTGGAGAGAGGGTTAAGCACAGGTTAAAGTAGCGTGTATTGGGGAACAGGGAAGGTGTTGACCCCAGAAAACATTGAGGAACCCAAAAGGGATTAAAATGTCCCGTTCAATCCTTCTTTTAGTCCCTACACAGAGTCAATGGATGGGAGGCAGGTTTGCATGATGGACTGGGCTACGTTCACAACTGTTTGTAGTTTCTTGCAGTCTTGGTTGGAGCAGGTGCCATACCAAGCTGTGACACATCCGGAAAGGACACATTCTATAGTGCGTCCTTCACAGTGGCTGGGTCAAGATCCTGGTATTCCCTTCCTAATGGCATTGTGGGTCAACCCACAGCACGTGGACTGCAATGATTCAAGAAGGCAGCTCACCACCACCTTCTCAAGGGCAACTAGGGATGGGCAACAAATGCTGGCCAACCAGCGACGCCCATGTCCCACAAATGAATTTTTAAAAACTGTACTCGTCAGAAGTGATTAAGGAGCATATCAAGAGGCTCAACATCTGCAAAGGGGTTCAGAAGGCCAGGGAGAGACGGGGGGAAATGTCCCGACTCCAGAAAAGCATGCAGGAACTACTCCAACTGCAGTCGATTGGGGTTGATGTCAAGGAGGATCTCCGGGAGGTGAAGAGCCAGCAAGCCTCGCTCTTTGCCTTGGAGGCCTCCAAGGTTATCTTCCGGTCCAGGGTCCGCTCCGTGGAGCAGGACGAAACGTGCTCGCGCTTCTTCTTCCAGAAGGTGCACTGAGAATCCTCTGTGATCACAAGCCTGAAGGAAGAAGATGGCTCTGTAGGGTCATCGCAGTCTGACATTCTGAGGATTTGCAAATCCTTCTATGCCGGACTGTATGACCTGAAGCCAACAGACAGCACGGCCTCCCAGTCTTTCCTGTCGTCTATCACAGAGGTCTTAGACGATAGTGAGCGGGAGAACAGGACAAACCACTAACTCTGATGAGATGACAAAGACCGTCAAGTCGGCGACGGCTTACTGGCAGTGTTGTATTCGGCCCTGTGGGACTGGACTGACCTAGGCCTTCTGGAAATGTATGAGAAGTCAGCTTCTGGAAGGCAGCATGTCAGAGTCCATGAGGAAAGGCATCATTACCCTCATCTACAAGAGGAAGGGAAGAAATTAGAAATTAATGGCCAGTTTAACAGCTGAAAGTGCAGTATATTCTGTCCAATCTGGTCAAGTCTGCTCTGGAGTTAATGATCCATCCTGAATCAGAAAGCTTTCCAATTAAATCTGGAGTCAGGCAGGTCTGCCCTCTCCCCTCTGTGTTGTATCGAACCTTTTGCCAAATCCATCAGGAAGAATCTGGGCATTAGAGGAGTGACGATCCCAGACAGCAGAGGCATGCAGACCAGAGCCTCCCTGTACACGGACAATGTTGCTGTCCTTTCCACAGATCCCGTGTTGATGCACAGACGGATCAACATCTGTGACCAGTTCAAACTGGCCTCAGGAGTCAAGGTAAATGGTGGCAAGAACAATTTTTATTCTGTTCATGGGGGCGGCACGGTAGCACAGTGGTTAGCATGCTACCTCACAGCACCAGAGACTTGTATTCGATTCCTGGCTTAGGTTACTGTCTCTGTGGAGTTTGCACCTTCGCCCCGTGTCTGTGTAGGTTTCCTCCGGGTGCTCCAGTTTCCTCCCACAGTCCAAAGATCTACAAGTTAGATAGATTGGCCATGCTAAATTGCCCCTTAATGTCCCAAGATGTGTAGGTTATGGGGATCAGAGGGGTAAATAAATGGGGTTATGGGCATAGGTCAGGTGGGTGGACCTGGGTAAGATGCTCTGTTGAGAGTCAGTCCAGACTCAATGGGCCAAATGGCCTCTTTCTCCTGAAGGAGGAAATTTTCCAGAAAACCATATTTGTATCATCAAACATATTTACATATTGGACTAATTGGCACCACTCATAACGGGCCAACAATGCAGAGGGGCACCCCCGGATGGATATTCGATCGGGTCCCCCCCTGCACAGCTGAGAGACTCACGAATTTCAGAAACTACGGAAGATCCCTAATCTGCCTAGCAACAGCGCGCAGCTGCATTTTAAACTGGCCAAGGACGATCAAGATCCCTATGAAACGAGACATAGAGTGGGTTATCAAAACCAAGCTATCACTGAAATATTACCAATTCGGCCAAGGCAGACATAAAAATCTGATAAACTAAGAGATAAGGATAAAAGGTTAAGAATGAAATACTCCAGACACCCAACAGGACAGGATGACATTAACACTCAATCTCACAAGCAGGAAACACAGACACGGAACAATAGGATCAATTCAAATAAGAGGACACATAGAGATGATAATGGGAAACGCATTTAGACACCGGGGCAGGACCAAGTAATCCCATTAACACGAACACACACCATACAAATGCTAATCGATGAAACTTCCTAGGGACTTTTGAAACTGACAGACCACTTTATACATTGTGTAAAAAAGCATAATCAAATGTTCCCGCGCGAATTTGGATCCCTATAAAGATCCAGAGCTGATGTGATTTAATTGAGATCAACGTGGCCAAGCCACTGTTTCTGAGCTGGCTACGGGGGTCTCCCTGGGATCCCAGTAATTGTACAATAAAGACAAGCTTTGAACCTTGATTTGCGACTCAACTTCTATTCTGCACTGGTAAGGGATATTTCCCTACAACACTCCACTGTGGGAATTTCATGAATGAGGCCAAACCCTTTTGGAATCAGGCTGACTGAGTCTTTGTTGCCCTTCGCCATCAGGTCAGAGAGCCTGAAAGTGCTGGAGATGTGATTCTGAGGGACCTGCGCATGCATTAGAAAGTGGAAATGGTAGTAACTGTTGTCAAAAGCTAGACATGTGGGAGTGACGCACCCTCTCCATTGCGGGTAAGAGCCAGAACATCAGGCATGAGGCACTCTTGGTGATGCTATAGGTGACTCAGGCCAGGCCCATTTAGCACCTGTGTGTTGTACCAATCATCAC
This sequence comes from Mustelus asterias, assembly GCF_964213995.1. NCBI lineage: Eukaryota > Metazoa > Chordata > Chondrichthyes > Carcharhiniformes > Triakidae > Mustelus > Mustelus asterias. The sequence goes on along the minus strand of NC_135821.1, from coordinate 29,388,895 downwards.
TGGGACACGATGTACAAACGTCTAGACAGCAGGGGAAGGAACAAGAACAACATCATCCGCATCCTGATGGCCACCTTTGCGTGCGGCTGCATCAAGCTGCGTGTAGATCCTCAGTAAGCAAACGCCAGGTGTTACTACGTACTGAGGTTCTACCTGCCCCCAGTGTTGCAAAAGGGGTGAAAGGGGGTGGCACGGTGGCACAGTGGTTAGCACTGCTGCCTCACAATGCCATGGACCCGGGTTCGATTCCCGGCTTTGGTTTTTTAAATTCATTTATGGGACATGGGCGTCACTGGTTGGCCTGCATTTATTGCCCATCCCTAATTGTCCTTGAGAAGGTTTATTTAAGTTTTATTTATTCATTAGTCACAAGTAAGGTCTACATTAACATTGCAATTCCCCTAGTTGCCACACTCCAACGGCTGTTCGGGTGCACTGAGGGACAATTTAGCGTGGCCAATGCACCTAACCAGCATGTCTCTCAGACTGTGAGAGGAAATCGGACCATAGGTTCATAGAACCCTACAGTGCAAAAAGAGGCCATTCGGCCCATCGAGTCTGCACCGACCACAATCCCACCCAGGCCCTGTCCCAATATCCCTACATATTTACCCGCTAATCCACACATCCCAGGACACTAAGGGGCAATTTTAGCATGGCCAATCAACCTAACCCGCACATCTTTGGACTGTGGGAGGAAACCGGAGCACCCAGAGGAAACCCACGCAGACACGGGGAGAATGTGCAAACTCCACACAGACAGTGACCCGAGCCGGGAATCGAACCCAGGTCCCTGGAGCTGTGAAGCAGCAGTGCTAACCACTGTGCTACCGTGCCGCCTGTGGTGAGTTGCCTTCTTCAATCGCTGCAGTCCATGTTGTGTGGGTTGACCCACAATGCTGTTAGGGAGGGAATTCCAGGATTTTGACCCAGTGACTGTGAAGGAACGGTGATATATTTCCAAGTCAGGATGGTGAGTGGCTTGGAGGGGAACTTGCAGGTGGTGGTGTTCCCACGTATCTGCTGCCCTTGTCCTTCTGGATAGAAGTGGTCGTGTGTTTGGAAGGTGCTGTCTAAGGATCTTTGATGAATTGCTGCAGTGCATCTTGTGGTCACTGCCCTTCTCAAGGGCAATTAGGGATGGGCAATAAATGCAGGCCAAACAGCGACGCCCATGTCCCTCGAATGAATTTTTAAAAACCCAAGCCAGGAATCGAACCCGGGTCCCTGGCGTTGTGAGGCAGCAGTGCTCACCACTGTGCCACTGTGCCACCGTGCCACCCCCCTTTCGCCCCTTTTGCAACACTGGGGACAGGTAGAACCTCAGTACATTGTGATACTTGGCATTTGCGTACCGAGGATCTACGCACAGCTTATGCAGCCACACACAGAGGTGGCCATCAGGATGAGGATGATGTTGTTCTTGTTCCTCCCCCTGCTATCTAGACGTTTGAAAATGTGGAGTTTGCACATTCTCCCCGTGTCTCCGTGGGTTTCCGCCGGGTGCTCCAGTTTCCTCCCACAGTCCAAAGCGCAGGTTAGACTGATTGGCCATGATAAATTGCCCCTTAATGTTCCGGGTTGCGTAGTTTAGAGGGATTAGTGGGGTAAATATATGAGGTTATGGGGATAGGGCCTGGATAGGATATTTGTCAGTACAGAATCATAGAATCATAGAAACCCTACAGTACAGAAAGAGGCCATTCGGCCCATCGAGTCTGCACCGACCACAATCCCACCCAGGCCCTACCCCCATATCCCTGCACATTTACCCACTAATCCCTCTAACCTATGCATCTCAGGACACTAAGGGGCAATTTTAGCATGGCCAATCAACCTAACCCGCACATTTTTGGACTGTGGGAGGAAACCGGAGCACCCGGAGGAAACCCACGCAGACACGAGGAGAATGTGCAAACTCCACACAGACAGTGACCCAAGCCGGGAATCGAACCCAGGTCCCTGGAGCTGTGAAGCAGCAGTGCTAACCACTGTGCTACCGTGCCGATGGGCCGAATGGCCTCCTTCTGCATTGTAGTGTTTCTGTGAAAGATGGGTCCAGCTGCACTGCCGCAGAACGCTCCAAGTAGTTGGACCGTATCACCTGTCACTCGTGGAAAAATCTACTCAGGAAAATACCTTTGATCACAAATCCATTAGGAAGTGGTCCACAGACTCTGAGAGAAAAGGAGATGGTGGATCCTGTCGGATGGTTCCCTGAGCGGACTGTCAGTGTCATTTAGCAGAATGTCTCATCACCAGAACTCACAAACAAGCACCAAGACCTGGCTTGGCTGGTGGTGAGAAGAGCACTCCCCGTCAGATCCTTCCTACACCCCCGGAGTCTCACCCCCTCTGCACACTACCCTCAAGGTGACTGTGGTGGGGAAAAGACCACTGTCCACTTCCTTGTGGAATGTGCTTTTGCAAAGAAGGTCTGGAACGAGATGCAGTGATATTTGTCGCGGTTCGTCCCGGGCAGCTCGGTGACGCAGGACTCTGTGCTCTACGGGCTGTTTCCGGGGACGCACACCGAGACAAATATCAACTGCTGCTGGAGGGTCATCAACTCGGTGAAGGACGCGCTTTGGTCCGCCCGAAACTTGCTGATCTTCCAGCTGAAAGAATTGTCCTCGACCGAGTGTTGCAGACTGGCACATTCCAAGGTCCAGGACTACGTGCTCAGGGACGCGCTCAAGCTTGGGGCAGCCGCCGCAAAGGCACAATGGGAAAGGCCACTGTATAAGGCCTTTCAGTCACAGTGAACTGAGGGGAGGGGAATTGTATAGAATCCCCTCGGGCTGTATGATTCACATTGACTGTATACAGACAGCGTCAGGTAACCCCCCCGAAATCGTGGGGGCCCACGGCCTGAGATGTGGCCCCCATCCGTCACCATCACCGCTCAGACTGATCATGGACCCCCTCCCTCCCCCCCCCCCGCCCCTCCCCCCCCGATCGCCTGCAGGGTTGCAGCCAGCCCCCCTCCCCTACAGGCCCCTCACCATTGGCTCCTCGCCCACAGGTCCTACCCCATTGGCCCTACAGGCCCCACCCCCATTGGCCTGCCCCCTGCACTGCCTGGTGGACATTACCCAGGTGCCCAGTGGGCATTGCCCAGGTGCCAGGCTGGCATTGCCAAGGTGCCAGGGTGGCACTGCCAGTCTGGCACTTCCCAAGGGGCATCCCCCTTGGCCTCCCCGGGGGACCTCAATGGCCTCCAGTTCCACCAGCAAGGCCAACACGACTATTCCCTGTTCATGGGGTGTGAGTGTTTTCCTTACCGCAGAGAGCATCTCCTGGCGAGCCCGAAGGATTGAGTGCCGGGCTCGCTAAAGACATTAAAATGAACTTAGAATAAATTTAAATAAATTAACCAGCCTCTCGCCCATTTCCGGCAAGAAGCTGACTGCGTTGGAAATCCAGGTGTCGTAAAATTGCGCCGGTTGCGAAATCCAGCGCCATTCGTGCTAGCCGCTTTACACCCGATTTTACAGCATTTTCCCACCGCAAAATGGGCATAAAATGGTGGTAAAATTCTGCCCTTAGAATTTTTCTTCTTCAATCACGCCCTATGATTCTATGACAGCAATGTGAATCCTCGGTTCCTGCAATACCACTTCCTTCCAACAGATGCCGCCATCTTTCAGTGCTGCCAAAATTCAAACTAATGCGTAAAAAATCTGATATTTGTCATTTTTTCTGCCTCACTGTCTCATCCAGGGAGCTGTACCTGCTGATGTTCTTGCTTTGGCTTTCATGGGAATTTGCTTCCTCTGTATCATTCTTGCCTATCACATGGGGACCTTTCAGTACTTTATATCTAAACAAAAAAGCCAATTCAAATTAAGTCCAATCATGGCCCCCACATGAAGAACAAACCAGATCCAAACTGAGAAGACAAGGTATTACATCCCACCTTGGGTTCGATCAAACAAGACCCAAGCTGACAGGATGAGGCATTGCACCCCCTCCCGGGCTTGATCTGATGTTTCATCTTAGCCAAAAGGCAGAGATGGCTTCGCAAAATTGCATCAGGTAAAGCCTTGGTTTAATCTTATTGGCTGCCCTGATCCTCAACTCTACCCTAGTCAGGGCAAACCATGATTGCAGGCGTCACCACGTTGGCACTACTGTCTCACAGCACCAGACACCCGGGTTCGATTCCCAGCTTAGGTCACTTTCTTGTGCGGGGTCTGCACATTCTCCCCGTGTCTGCGTGGGTTTCCTCCGTGGGTGCTCCGGTCCTCTCCCACAGTCTGAATGACGTGCTGGTTAGGTGGATTGGCTCAGTGTACCCGAACAGGCGCTGGAGTGTGGTGACTAGATTTTCACAGTAACTTCATTAATGTAAGCCTACTTGTGACACTAATAAATAAACTTTATTTTGCTTAAGTTCAATGGTCTAACCTCATCCCTACCAATGGTTTCAGTTTGAACTGGTCTCGGGAGCCAAGATAAATCATGGCAAGAGTGAGGTCATGTTCTTTGGGAACTGGGCAGACCAATCCCTAGTCCCCTTCACTGTCAGGTCAGACTGCCTGAAGACCAGGGTATGTGTTAGAAACTAGAAGGAGCGAGTAGGTATAGAGACATTGGATACATGAGAGCGACACTCCCTCCCTGTTGTGGGTGGGAACCTGGTCAAGTCAGGTGTGAGACACTCTCGGTGTTGCTGTACGTGGTGCAGATCTGGCCCATTGCCAGCTCCTGCATTGTGGAAATCACCTGAGCCATTTCTCACTTTATCCAGCGGTGAAAAATGGACAATGTTGACACCCAAACCACGAGACAAAGTGGGGGGAAGATGAGGTGCTGCTTCTCTCGTTTGCATTGGGCTTCACTGGAACATTGCAGCAGGCCGAGGACAGAGGTGTCAGCATGGAGATCAAGATGCTGAGTTGCAATGGCAAACAACAGGAAGGTCAGGGAAGGTCAGGGTCGTGCTTGCAGGCGGAGTGAAGGTGTTCCCGTAAAGCAGTCACTCAGCCTGCCTTTACTCTCCCCAGTGTAGAAGAGACCAATCACTCGTAAGGAGAGAATAGACTAAATTAATAAGTGCAAGTGAAATCTTGTTTCACCTGAAAGGAATGTTTGGGAAATTGAACATACACACACACTCACACACTCTCATTCTCACACACGCACACACACACTCACACACATGCTCGCGCGCACATACACAAACACACGCTCGCACACACAATCCCACACGCACACATGCATACACATTCACATGCACACACACACACATCCATGTGTGCACACACACACACTCATACCTATATGTGCACACACACTCATATCTATATGTGCACACAACACACATTCATACACACATGCACACACACTCACACGCGCACACTCACACACACACACACATACAAGCACAACACATGTGCACACACACACACATTTGTGTTGATTAAGTTGTTGGAAGATATTTTGAGAGACAGGATCTACAAGCACTTAGAGACGCAAAGGCTGATGAGGGACAGTCCGCATGGCTTTGTGAGTGAGAAACCATGTCTCACAAATTTAATTGAGTTTTTTGAAGGGGTAACCAAGAAGGTAGATGAGGGCAGTGCAGTTGATGTTGTCGACATGGACTTTAGCAAGGCCTTTGACAAGATACCATATGGTAGCTTATTGCATGAAGTTAAATCTCACAGGATCCAGGATGAGGTAGCTAAATGGAAACAAAATTGGCTTGATGGCAGAAGCTAGAGGGTGGTTGTAGAGAGTTTTTTTTCAAAGTGGAGGCCTGTGACCAGCGGTGTGCCTCAGGGGTCAGTGCTGGGCCCACTGTTATTTGTCATTTATATTAATGATTTGGATAAGAATATAGGAGGTATGGTTAGTAAGTTTGCAGATGACACCAAGATTGGTGGCATAAAAGCAAATTAATGTGGAGATAACCTTCTTCACTGTCCATTATGCCGTAAAGATTGGTGGCATAGTGGACAGTGAAGAAGGTTATCTCGGATTGCAACGGGATCTTGATCAATTGGGCCAGTGGGCTGATGAATGGCAGATGGAGTTTAATTTAGATAAATGTGAGGTGATGCATTTTGGTAGATTGAACCAGGGCAGAATTTACTCAGTTAATGGTAGGACGTTGGGGAGAGTTACAGGACAGAGAGATCTAGGGGTAATGTTCATGGCTTCTTGAAAGTGGAGTCACAGATGGACAGAGTGGTGAAGAAGGCATTCAGTATGCTTGGTTTCATTGGTCAAAACATTGAATACAGGAGTTGGGACGTCTTGTTGAAGTTGTACAAGACATTGATAAGGCCACACTTGGAATACTGTGTACAATTCTGGTCACCCTATTATAGAAAGGATATTATTAAACTGGAAAGAGTGCAGAAAAGATTTACTAGGATGCTACCGGAACTTGATGGATTGAGTTATAAGGAGAGGCTGAATAGACTGGGACTTTTTTCTCTGGAGTGTAGAAGGCTGAGGGGTGATCTCATAGAGGTCTACAAAATAATGAGGGGCATAAATCAGCTAGATAGTCAATATCTTTTCCCAAAGTTAGGGGAGTCTAAAACTAGAGGGCATAGGTTTAAGGTGAGAGGGGAGAGATACAAAAGTGTCCAGAGGGGCAATTTTTTCACACAGAGGGCGGTGAGTATCTGGAACAAGCTGCCAGAGGTAGTAGTAGAGGCGGGTACAATATTGTCTTTTAAAAAGTGTTTAGACAGTTACATGGGTACGATGGGTATAGGGGGATATGGGCCAAATGCAGGCAATTGGGATGAGCTTCGGGGTTTAAAAAGAAAGGACGGCATGGACAAGTTGGGCCGAAGGGCCTGTTTCCATGCTGTAAACCTCTATGGCTCTATGAGTCTATGACTCACACGCACGCACACGCACAAACACACAATCGCGCACACACACATGCACACACGCACAAACACACAATCGCGCACACACACATGCACACACGCACAAACACACAATTGACATCCTTGTTTGGCCTGGCATGTGTCTTGCTCACACTCTCTCCATTGTCTTTAGGCAAGAAAGATCACACATAACAAATGGGGGTGGTCCCAGACCAATGGAGTACTGGACATCAAGGTCCTCGCTCACTTTGGAGGCCACACGCTGCAGCTGCCCCCTGGTGACCATTCCTGCAGTGACAGAAAGGTCGCAACTTATCACCCGAGTGAGAACCCTGCACCAGGTCATCCCTCTGGCCATTGAACAGTAAATCCATTGTCTGTGGGTAGCCATGTATTAATAATCTACACTTTTTCACCCAGGCACCTCTATCACTGAGCCTTCAGGGCACCTTGACCCCGACTGCAGCACTGACACCATCTCAGATGAGGACCCTGCGCACAGCACCCTCACAGAGCTCACCCATACCCTCCAACAGAGCAGCAAGACACAACTGAGTGAGACCTAGATCTAGAGCAGACTTGGGGTCACTATCTGGTGAGTGATCAGTTCCACTGCGAGCAGAGGGAGGGACATCCGATGTTGCTGGCACTGGAGGACTGTTGGAGATGTGAGATCCACCAAGTCCGAGGCAGGTGGTGAGCCTCTGGCCTCAGTCCTCCATCCGTTGCGGGAGATTCAGCCACAATCGCGGGACGGGATGACAGCGACACTCCTCAGATTGCAAAGCATGATGGAAGAGTCCGTCTGCCTTTGGTCCAAGGTGATGGGGCCGTTGTGGCAACGCACCGAGGTCAACACTGGCAGGAACGCGGCTGTCCTGCACTGCCGTGAACTCCATCGCGGGCACCATAGTTGGCCAAAACAGGATCAGCACGAGAGGGGTGAGGGGCAGTTCAATCTCACTCCAGCTTCCCCCTCACCTCAAGGACTTAGCCAGAGTATCAGCCATCAGGTCAGCAACTCGACACCCTGGGGCCCCGCACCCACCCAGGTGACTGTGCAAGTGTCTGTCTAATCTAACTCCCCTCTTCCTGCGAGAGCATCAGCTCCACAGGCCGAGGAGGGCACACCTGCCCCACAGCACAGCAGCCAAAGCAGCTCAGAGGCGTCCAGGTTTCAGCTCTCCAGAGCACACCTGCTAAGGTCATCATTGGATTTATGTCACTGTTGGATTTATGTCACATTATCAGTAACCCCCACAGCTTACCTCCTGGACTTGCAGAATCTCACTAGCTGTCCTGTCTGGAGCAATACACATCTCTTTAACCTGTGCTTAATGCTCCCTCCACTCACATTGTCTGTACCTTTAAGACCTGTTGGCTGTAGGATTCGCATTCTAATCAGTATTCTGTAACTTGATTTCTGTGTCTCTGTGCACTGTTTGAGAGCACATTTCCACTCCATCTGACGAAGGAGCAGCGCTCAGAAAGCTTATGGTATTTGCTACCAAATAAACCTGTTGGACTTTAACCTGGTGTTGTGAGACTTCTTACCAAGGTCATCATTGAAGGGTGTGGCAGTCAGCAGGCTGCCTCCACTCTGCTGTGGATAGAGAGAGAGCACCCTGTAGAGGCAGGGTTAGGAACGTTAAAAGACGTTTGGGAATGGGTGTTAACAACTTTTACACAGCGTTAACTAGTGTAAATCAAATCCCACTGATGTCCCTGTCTGTAGTTCGCTGTCATGATGAGCAGTGTTCCTGCCAATCTTAAGTGAAAGTTCAGTTCCTGCACAAGGTGTCTCAGTCCATGGTTGCGTGCAACCTTCCCAGCTCATTGGACAGCATGGTGACACGGTGGTTAGCACTGCTGCCTCACAGTGCCAGGGACCCAGGTTCAATTCCCGGCTTGGATCACTGTGTGTGTGGAGTCTGCACGTTCTCCCCGTGTCTGTGTGTGTTTCCTCCGGGTGCTCCGGTTTCCTTCCATAGTCCAAAAGACGCGCTGGTTAGGTGCAATGTCCATGTTAAATTCTCCCTCAGTGTACCCAAACAGGCGCTGGAGTGTGGTGACTAGGGGATTTTCACAGTAACTTCATTGCAGTGTTAATGTAAGACTTGTGACACCAATAAATAAACTTTAAAAAACTGATGGCGGATCTTCACAGTCACTGGACACATCAGTTGTGCCTGTATCTTGATGGGGTCTATCATTGCTGCCAGAATGTACTGGGCCAGTGTCACAGAGTTATCTCATCAGCAGCTATGGGATAGGGTAGTCCTGAAGGGTTCAGCTCACAAAGGATGCCATAGGATCAGGAGAAGTTAAAGTTTCCCCATTGCGTCTCTATGGGACGACTCTATTCTAGACTCTCTTTGTAGGGAGCAAGCGATCTGCCAGACAGGAGTCAGACATTTGCAGAAACTCTGTGAGGATCCATGTAATGTTCTTGTTGCATGTCATCATCATGCAAACCAGCCTCCCATCCATTGACTCTGTCTACACTTCCCACTGCCTCGGCAAAGCAGCCAGCATAATTAAGGACCCCACGCACCCTGGACATTCTCTCTTCCACCTTCTTCCGTCGGAAAAAAGATACAAAAGTCTGAGGTCACATACCAACCGACTCGAGAGCAGCTTCTTCCCGCTGCCAGGATAACTCCTTACTTGCCCAGATGGGTGCAGCTTCAGGAACATTCAAGAAGCTTGACACCGTCCAGGACATTCTGATTGATCAGCATTGCATCGACATTCTCTGTCCAACCCCGACACTCAGCAGTGTGTACCTTCTACAAGATGCATAGCAGCAGCTCACCCAGGATCCTTCAACAGAACCTTCTTAACCTGCTGTGTCCTTGGCCATCTAGAAGAACAAAGGCAGATGCACGGGAACGTCATCACCTGCAAGTTCCCAGCCAGGTCACACAGCTCTCTGACTTGGAAGTCTGACGCCACTCCTTCACTGCAGTTGGGTCAAAATCCTGTAACTCCAACTGCAGTCGATGGGGGTGGATGTCAAGGAGGACCTCCGGGAGGTGAAGAGCCAGCAAGCCTCGCTCTTTGCCTCGGAGGCCTCCAAGGTTATCTTCCGGTCCAGGGTCCGCTCCGTGGAGCAGGACGAAACGTGCTCGCGCTTCTTCTTCCAGAAGGTGCACAGAGAATCCTCTGTGATCACAAGCCTGAAGGAAGAAGATGGCTCTGTAGGGTCATCGCAGTCTGACATTCTGAGGATCTGCAAATCCTTCTATGCCGGACTGTATGACCTGAAGCCAACAGACAGCACGGCCTCCCAGTCTTTCCTGTCGTCTATCACAGAGGTCTTAGACGACGGCGAGCGGGAGAGCCTGGACAGACCGGTAGCTCTGGATGAGCTGACAAAGGCCGTCAAGTCCCTTCAGAAGGGTAAAACTCCCGGAAGCGATGGTTTACTGGCTAGTTTTACTCGGCGTTGTGGGACTTGACGGGCCCGGACCTCCTGGAAGTATACGAGAGTATGCTTCTGGAAGGCAGCATGTCAGAATCCATGAGGAAAGGCATCATTACCCTCATCTACAAGCAGAAGGGGGAAAGGGAAGAAATTAGAAATTGGCGACTCATTTCACTATTGAATGTGGATTATAAAATTCTGGCCAAGGTCATCGCCAACCGGGTCAAGTCTGCTCTGGGGTCAGTAATCCATCCTGATCAAACCTGTGCTGTACCCGGCAGGAAGATCTCTGATAGCCTCGCGCTACTCAGGGATACGATCGCCTACGTGCAGGACAGGCAGGTGGACACCTGCCTCATCAGCCTAGTAAGAAGTTTAACAACACCAGGTTAAAGTCCAACAGGTTTATTTGGCAGCAAAAGCCACACAAGCTTTTGGAGCCTTAAGCTCCTTCTTCAGGTGAGTGGGAATTCTGTTCACAAACAGGGCATATAAAGACACAAACTCAATTTACAGAATAATGGTTGGAATGCGAATACTTACAGCTAATCAAGTCTTAAAAGTACAAAACAATGTGAGTAGAGAGAGCATTAAGACAGGTTAAAGAGATGTGTATTGTCTCCGGACAGTGAAATTCTGCAAGTCCAGGCAAGCTGTGGGGGTTACAGATAGTGTGACATGAACCCAATATCCCGGTTGAGGCCGTCCTCATGTGTGTGGAACTTGGCTATCAGTTTCTGCTCAGCGACTCTGCGCCGTCGTTTGTCATGAAGGCCGCCTTGGAGAACGCTTACCCGAATATCAGAGGCCGAATGCCCGTGACCGCTGAAGTGCTCCCCCACAGGAAGAAAACAGTCTTGCCTGGTGATTGTCGAGCGGTGTTCATTCATCCGTTGTCGTAGTGTCTGCATGGTTTCCCCAATGTACCATGCCTCGGGACATCCTTTCCTGCAGCGTATCAGGTAGACAACATTGGCCGAGTTGCAAGAGTATGTACTGTGTACCTGGTGGATGGTGTTCTCACGTGAGATGATGGCATCTGTGTCGATGATCCGGCACGTCTTGCAGAGGTTGCTGTGGCAGGGTTGTGTGGTGTCGTGGTCATTGTTCTCCTGAAGGCTGGGTAGTTTGCTGCGGACAATGGTCTGTTTGAGGTTGTGCGGTTGTTTGAAGGCTCTGGAGGAGATGCCGTAGCTTCTCCACTCCGGGGAAGTACTGGACGACGAAGGGTACTCTGTCCACCGCGTCCCATGTTTGTCTTCTGAGGAGGTCGGTACGGTTTTTCGCTGTGGCACATCGGAACTGTTGATCGATGAGTCGAGCGCCATATCCAGTTCTTATGAGGGCATCTTTCAGCGTCTGAAGGTGTCTGTTGCGATCCTCCTCATCTGAGCAAATCCTGTTTATATGGAGGGCTTGTCCATAGGGGATGGCTTCTTTAACGTGTTTAGGGTGGAAGCTGGAGAAGTGGAGCATCGTGAGGTTATCCGTGGGCTTGCGGTACAGTGAGGTGCTGAGGTGACTGTCCTTAATGGAGATGCGTGTGTCCAAGAATGCAACCGATTCCGGAGAGTAGTCCATGGTGAGTCTGATGGTGGGATGGAACTTGTTGATGTCATCATATAGTTGTTTCAGTGATTGTTCACCATGAGTCCAAAGGAAGAAAATGTCATCGATGTATCTAGTGTATAGCATCGGTTGAAGGTCCTGTGCGGTGAAGAAGTCTTGTTCGAACCTGTGCATGAAGACGTTGGCATATTGAGGTGTGAATTTGGTCCCCATGGCTGTTCCGTGTGTCTGGATGAAGAACTGGTTGTTGAAGGTGAACACATTGTGGTCCAGGATGAAGCGGATGAGTTGTAAAACTGCATCTGGAAACTGGCAGTTGTCAGCGCTGAGCACCGAGGCCGTTGCAGCAATGCCATCGTCATGGGGGATGCTGGTGTAGAGTGCCAAGACATCCATTGTGACGAGGAGTGCTCCTGGTTCAACTGCCCCATGTGTGCCGAGTTTCTGTAGGAAGTCTGTAGTGTCGCGACAAAAGCTGGGGGTTCTTTGTACAATGGGTTTCAGGATGCCCTCGACATAGCCGGAGAGGTTCTCGCACAGGGTCCCAAGACGTGCCGGATCATCGACACAGATGCCATCATCTCACGTGAGAACACCATCTACCAGGTAGATGGTACATACTCTTGCAACTCGGCCAACGTTGTCTACCTGGTACATTGCAGGAAAGGATGTCCGGAGGCATGGTACATTGGGGAAACCATGCAGACGCTGCGACAACGGATGAATGAACACCGCTCGACAATCACCAGGCAAGACTGTTCTCTTCCTGTTGGGGAGCACTTCAGCGGTCATGGGCATTCGGCCTCTGATATTCGCGTAAGCGTTCTCCAAGGCGGCCTTCACAACACACGACGGCGCAGAGTCGCTGAGCAGAAACTGATAGCCAAGTTCCGCACACATGAGGACGGCCTCAACCGGGATATTGGGTTCATGTCACACTATCTGTAACCCCCACAGCTTGCCTGGACTTGCAGAATTTCACTGGCTGTCCTGTCTGGAGACAATACACATCTCTTTAACCTGTCTTAATGCTCTCTCCACTCACATTGGTTGTACCTTTAAGACTTGATTAGCTGTAAGTATTCGCATTCCAACCATTATTCTGTAAATTGAGTTTGTGTCTTTATATGCCCTGTTTGTGAACAGAATTCCCACTCACCTGAAGAAGGAGCTTAAGGGTCCGAAAGCTTGTGGCTTTTGCTGCCAAATAAACCTGTTGGACTTTAACCTGGTGTTGTTAAACTTCTTACTGTGTTTACCCCAGTCCAACGCCTGCATCTGCACATCATCAGCCTCGACCAGGAGAAGGCGTTTGACGGAATATCGCACAGCTACATGATGGATGTGCTCTCCAAAATGGGATTTGGGGAGGGAATCTGCAATTGGATCCAACTGCTCTACACAGACATCAGTAGCGCAGTTTCAATCAATGGGTGGGAATCAGATATGTTTCAAATCAGGTCTGGAGTCAGGCAGGGCTGCCCTCTCTCCTCCGTCCTTTTTGTGTGTTGCATTGAACCCTTTGCTGAGTCCATCAAGGAAGGATCCAGGCATCAAAGGGGTTACAACCCCAGGCAGTGGAGGCACGCAGGTCAAAGCCTCCCTGTACATGGAGATGTCAGCGTCTTCTGCCCGGATCGGATCTCAGTGCACAGGCTTCTGAACATCTGTGACCAGTTCAAACTGGCCTCATGAGCCAAGGGAAATCGTGTTCTTTGGGAACAGGGCCGTCCAATCCTTTGTCCCCTTCACCATTGGGTCAGATTACCTGAAGGTGCTGGGGATATGGTTCAGAGCGGCTCGGGTGTGTGCCAAAAACTGGGAGGAGTGTATTGCCAAGGTAAAACAGAAACTGGGCATGTGGGAGTATTGCGCCCTCTCCATTGTGGGCAAAAACCTGGTCATCAGGTGTGAGGTACTCTCGGGGATGGTGTACGCGATGCAGGTCTGGCCCATACCCCGATCCTCCGTCACAGCAGTCACCTGAAACATCTTCAGATTCATCTGGAGATCCAAGATGTATCGTGTCCAGAGGCACGCCATGTACAAAACTTTGGACAAGGGAGGAAAAAGTGTATCCAGCATCACCCTCATCCTGATGTCCACCTTTGTGTGCGGCTGCATCAAGCTGTGTGTAGATCCTCGGTACAGTAACAGCAAGTGCCACTATTTTTTGAGGTTCTACCTGTCCCAAGTGTTGCGGAGGATGGGTCTGGCCACATTGCCGCGGAACGCTCCAAGTAGTTGGACCGTACCGCAGCACCTGTCCTTCGTGGAGAAATTCTTCCGGAAACACACCCTTGACCACATGGCTATCAAGCAGTGGTCAGCACGTAATGTCCTTGAGGCCCTGAGAGAAAAGGAGACGGCAGATCCTGTCGGATGGTTCCCTGAGCGGACTGTCAATGTCATTTGGCAGAATGCCTCATCACCAGAACTCACAAACAAGCACCAAGACCTGGCTTGGCTGGTGGTGAGAAGGGCACTCCCCGTCAGATCCTTTATGCATGCCCGAGGGCTCAACCTCACCGCACGCTGCCCTCGAAGCGGCTGCGGGGCTGATGAGACGGTGGCACACCTCCTTGTGGAATGTGCCTTTGCAAAGAAGGGGGTCTGGAGTGAGATGCAGTGGTATTTGTCGCGGTTCGTCCCGGGCAGCTCGGTGACGCAGGACTCTGTGCTCTACGGGCTGTTTCCGGGGACGCACACCGAGACAAATATCAACTGCTGCTGGAGGGTCATCAACTCGGTGAAGGACGCGCTTTGGTCCGCCCGAAACTTGCTGATCTTCCAGCTGAAAGAATTGTCCTCGACCGAGTGTTGCAGACTGGCACATTCCAAGGTCCAGGACTACGTGCTCAGGGACGCGCTCAAGCTTGGGACAGCCGCCACAGAGATGCAAGGGAAAGGTCACTGTATAAGGCCTTTCAGCCAATGTACACCAAGGGGCTAGTAACTGGGTAAAACCCCTTGGACTGTAAGCTTGCTATTGATGGTGTTTGGTAAATCCAACTGTGTTTAAGCACCTCAGAGTGCACCTTAATCCTTGTAGAAAATGTGACAAATTGAAATGTTTTGTCATTTTTTTTAAGATGTGGAGATAGAACAGAGAAAAGCTACAGCACAAACAGGCCCTTCGGCCCACAAGTTGTGCCGAACATGTCCCTACCGACTAGGCTTACCGCTAACCCTCTATCTTACTAACTTCCATGAACTTATCCAAAAGTCTCTTAAAAGACCCTATCGAATCCACCTCCACCACCGCTACCGGCAGCCGATTCCACGCACCCACCACCCTCTGAGTGAAAAACTTACCCATAACATCTCCTCTGTACCTACTCCCCAGCACCCTAAACCTGTGACCTCTTGTGGCAACCATTCCAGCCCTGGGTAAAAGCCTCTGAGAATCCACTCTATCAATACCTTTCAACATCTTATACACCTCTATCAGGTCACCTCTCATCCTTCGCTTCTCCAAGGAGAAAAGACCTAGCTCTCTCAACCTACCCTCATAAGGCATGTCATCTAATCCAGGCAACATCCTTGAAAATCTCCTCTGCACCCTTTCTATGGCTTCCACACCCTTTCTGTAATGACGCGACTAGAACTGGGCACAGTACTCCAGGTGGGGTCTGACCAGGGTCCTATACAGCTGCAGCATTATCTCCCGATTTCTGAACTCAATTCCTCTATTGATGAAGGCCAGTATTCCATACGCCCTCTTAATTACAGCCTCTACCTGTGACGCTGCTTTGAGTGCCTATGTACCCGGACTCAAGATCCTTCTGATCTTCCACACTGCCAAGCATCTTACCCTTCATATTATATTCTTTCATCCTATTCGACCTGTCAAAATGAACCACCACACACTTATCTGGGTTGAAGTCCATCTGCCACTTCTCCGCCCAGTCTTGCATCTTATCTATGTCTCGTTGCAACTGCTGACATCCCTCTACATTATCCACAACACCACCAACCTTTGTGTCATCAGCAAACTTGCCAACCCATCCTTCCACTTCCTCATCCAGGTCATTTATAAAAATCACAAAGAGCAAGGGTCCCAGAACAGATCCCTGGGGTACTCCACTGGTGACCGACCTCCATGCTGAAAAAGACCCATCTACAACCACTCTTTGCCTTCTGTGGGCAAGCCAGTTCTGAATCCACAAAACAATGTCCCCTTGTATCCCATGCCCCTTCACTTTCTCAATAAGCCTTGCATGGGGCACCTTATCAAACGCCTTGCTGAAATCCATATAAACTACATCTACTGCTCTTCCCTCATCTATGTGTCTAGTTACATTTTCAAAAAATTCAATTAGGCTCGTAAGGCATGATCTGCCTTGGACAAAGCCGTGCTGGCTATTTCTGATCATACTATTCCTCTCCAGATGTTCATAAATCCTGCCTCTCAGGATCTTCTCCATCAACTTACCAACCACTGAGGTTAGACTCACTGGTCTATAATTTCCCGGGCTATCTCTTCTCCCTTTCTTGAATAACGGAACCACATCCGCAATCCTCCAATCTTCCGGAACCTCTGCCGTCTCCATTGATGACGGTTGCCTGGACCTGCCGAGTTTCACTGGCTGCCTTGTCTAGAGACAATACACATCTCTTTAGCCTGTCTTGATGCTCTCTCCACTCACATTGTTTTGTTTCTTAAAGACTTGATTAGTTGTAAGTATTCGCATTCCAACCATTATTCATGTAAATTGCGTCTGTCTTTATATGCCCTGTTTGTGAACAGAATTCCCACTCACCTGAAGAAGGGGCTTGGAGCTCCGAAAGCTTGTGTGGCTTTTGCTACCAAATAAACCTGTTGGACTTTAACCTGGTGTTGTTAAACTTCTTACTGTGTTTACCCCAGTCCAACGCCGGCATCTCCACATCGCAAAGGTCATCGCCAGAGGCTCAGCAATAATATGGGCCAAAGGGCCTGTTTGTGCTGTAGCTTTTCTATGTTCTATGTTCTATGTAATAATAGATGTATTCTACAATAATAACAGATGCCGGCGTTGGACTGGGATAAGCACAGTAAGAAGTCTCACAACATCAGGTTAAAGTCCAACAGGTTTATTTGGTAGCATGAGCTTTCAGAGCACTGCTCCTTCATCAGGTGAGTGGGAGTTGGGTTCACAAACAGGGCATATAAAGACACAGACTCAATTACAAGATAATGGTTGGAATGTGAGTCTTAACAGGTAATCAAGTCTTTACAGGTACAGACAATGCGAGTGGAGAGAGGGTTAAGCACAGGTTAAATATGTTAATTTTTAAAAGATATTTGATGAATAAAGTATATCTTTGCAAAAAATAAAGTAAGATTGGAATTGCAGGATGGAAAAAAGATGTAGAGTCCTGTAGTTGCACAGTATATTGTTAATGGAGTTTGTTGGCTGATCAGAACAGCCAATGTCCCTCACTTTGTCTCTCACAGGCAAAGACATGAGGTAAGGAATCCTCTGTGAGGGAGAATTGTGGGAATCGCTGACCCTGATGAGATGCAATACCTCCTTAATCCAAAAGGTGCCAGTGTCTTGCATTGCTGATCAAATTCAAACTAATGTGAGAAATATGAACTCAAATCCAGGAGGATTCTTCTGTTAAATTAATTTATGGGATGTGGGTATCGCTGACAAGGCCAGCATTTATTGTAGAATGCTAATTGCCCTTGATAAGGTGGTGATAAGCCGCCTTCTTGAACCACTGCAGTCCATGTGGTGTAGGTACACCCATAGTTTATTTATTCGTGTCACAAGTAGGCTTACATTAACATTGCAATGAAGTTACTGTGAAAATCCCCTAGTCACAACACTCCAGTGCCTGTTCGGGTCAATGCGCCTAACCCACACAACTTTCGGACTGTGGGAGGAAGCCGGAACACCCAGAGGAAACCCACGCAGACACAGGGAGAACTTGCAGACTCTGCATAGACAGTGACCCAAATCTGGAATCGAACCCAGGTCCCTGGCACTGGGGCAGCAGTGCTAACCGCTGTGCCACTATGCCTCCCACAGTGCTGTTAGGGAGGGAATTCCAGGATTTTGACCCAGCGACAGTGAAGGAACAGCGATATATTTCCAAGTCAGGATGTTGAGTGACTTGGAGGCAACCTCCAAGTGGTGGCATTTCCATGCATCTGCAGCCCTTGTCCTTCTAGATGTTGTGGGTTTGGAAGTTGTTGTCAAAGGAATCTTGGTAAGTTCCTGCAGTGCATCTTGTAGATGGGACACAATATTGTCACTGTCTGCCAGTGATGGAGAGTGTGGATATTTGGGGAAGGGGTGCCAAATAATGGGCTACTTTGTCCTGGATGGTGTTGAGCTTCTTCATTTTGTGATCACCCAGGTAGTTCTGCCATCAGTCATTCTAAAAGGATGGGAGAGTGTTAATGGGTGGGGAGGGTAGGGGGCTGGATTAGATGCTAATGACCTTGGGAATAGGGCTGTTCACCCCTGGACAATGACTGACCATGGCAGAGGGCGTACACCAGGTTTCCAGATGATGTGCTGGAGGCTGGGTTGAGGATGTGGAAGAGAGGAGGGATGGCCTATATCTTCAGGGGGGAAATAGGGGTTGTTCAAGGGACAATGGGAAATGATGGTCATTGGGATCATTGCCATAAGAAACCGTACCCTGTGCCGGGAGAAGTGGTACAAGTAATCAAAGTCAGTGAACTCATTAGGAGATGAATATTATTAAAATGGAGAAAGACTGCAGAAAGCTGCAGCACAGAGAGGGATTTCATAGAATAGAATCATAGAGTCCCCACAGTTTGGACGGAGGCCATTTGGCCCATCAAGTCTCACCAACTCTTCGATAGAGCATTTTACCCTGACCCTATCCCCGTAACCCCACATATTTACCCTGCTAAGCCCCTTAACCTACACATCTTTGGACACTAAGGGGCAATTTAGCATGGCCAAACCACGGGGAGAATGTGCTAACTCCAAACAGACACCCAGGGGGCAGAATCGAACCTGGGTCCCTGGTGCTGTGGGGCATCAGTGCCAACCACTGTGCCACTGTGCTGCCCCTATGAGGATTTGGGCGTCCTCGTGCATAAATCACAAAAAGCTAGCATGCAAGTTCAACAGGTAACAGGGAGGGCAAATGGAATGTTGGTCTTTATTTCAAGGGGATTGGAGGATAAAAATAAGGAGGTCTCATACAAAGCACTAGTTAGACCATACCTGGAATACTGTGAACAGTTTAAGTTTCCTGATCTGAGGAAAAATATACTGGCATTAGAGGCAGTGCAGTGAATGTTCACTAGTTGATCCAGGCTATGGAGGGATTTTCTTTTGAGCTGAGGTTGAAAATTCATCCACCTGTTCTAAATGCTTTGTGCACTCAGATAAAGAAAAGATCAGGAAGGAAATAAAGCTGGGGATGGGGAGGAAGATCTGATCAATTTTAGCACTGGAGGTGGTTGGTGCAATTAAGGACCAATCAGAGTTGACTTGCCCACCAATCAGCATCCTTTCCTCATGCAGTATAAATTGCTGCTCCCTTTGAAGTTTGATATTCTTGTGTCTGTCCTGATGAGTGCACGACTAAAAGATTTGACAGGATGTCTCTTCAGCAAAATTCTCACTTTGCTCTTCTTTTTCCTTTCCTGAGATCTCAGTGCTTTTTCTATTCAGCCTGGTTTGGAACACGAGTATAAAACTGATATCACAGAATTGTTACAGCGCAAAGCAGGCCATTCGGCCCATTGTGCCTGCACTGGCTCTCTGAACGAGCAATTCATGCATTGCCATTCTCCTACCTTCTTTCCCTTTTCAGATACTCTGCGTTGTCCCGCCAACACAAGATGGCCGCCGGTACCCATCTGTACACTGACCCATAGACGCACAGAAAAACAATGAAGTCTCTCTGCTGCACCCGTCTCACTACTCCAAGAATGAATGCATTTGATTTATTTAACCACCCTAAGCATTGTGCAGATTGTTAATGATGGGACCCTCGAAGAAACAATGACTGCGAATTATTCACTTAAAGCTGCTGCCTGATACACAGGGGGTAAATCGCATGTCCGGTCCCATTCATTGCCTTTATTTATGTGATCTCTCATTGTCTGCGACTTTAATTCTAGAGCTGATTCTGACCTGACAGCACCTGATATTATTGCCCTGCTGCTAATCCAGTTTTCAGGCTTATGGAGAGGTGCCATAGTGGTTAGCACGGCTGCCTCACAGCACCAGGGACCCGGGTTCAATTCCCGCCTCGGGTCACTGTCTGTGTGGAATTTGCACATTCTCCCCGTGTCTGCGTGGGTTTCCCCCGGGTGCTCCAGTTTCCTCCCACACTGCAAAGATGTGCAGGTTAGATGGATTGGTCATGCTAAATTGCCCTTCAGTATGTGTAGGGGAGGGGAATTAGCAGGGTAAATATGTGGAGTTAAGGGATAGGGCCTGGGTAAGATGCTCTATTGGAGAGTTGGTGCAGGCTCGATGGGCTGAATGGCCTATTTATCTATTGTAGGGATTCTATGACTCTGGTTTGTGCATTTATGTCTGTACACGCATCTCCCCTTCCCACCTCTTGATTTGAAATAGGTGGGCGATCGAACTATTTATGTAACCCTAAGTTCCTAAAGCGTCCAGATGATCCCGGGGGGGAAAGAATCATAGAATCCTTACAGTGCAGAATGAGGACATTCGGCCCATCGGGTCGGCACCGACCACAATCCCACCCAGCTCCTATCCCTGTAACCCCATGTATTTACTCTGATAATCCCCCTGACAATAAGGGGCAATTTAGCATGGCCAATCCCCCTAACCTGCACATCTTTGGACTGTGGGAGGAAACCGGAGCACCCGGAGGAAACCCACGCAGACACAGACAGAACATGCAAGCTCCACATAGACAGCCACCCAAGGCCGGAATTGAACCTGGGTCCCTGGCGGCGTGGGGCAGTAGTGCTGACCACTAACCAAGAATGCTCGCTAAAGAAGCAGAAATTGTAAAATACTACGCTGCAACACCAAAAAAGGTTTGATAAGTGTCCTGTTTTTATGTTGCTGGATGACCAGTATCATGATGTGGAGATGCCGGCGTTGGACTGGGGTAAACACAGTAAGGAGTCTAACAACAGCAGGTTAAAGTCCAACAGGTTTATTTGGTAGCAAACGCCACTAGCTTTCGGAGCGCTGCCCCTTCGTCAGGTGAGTGGGAGATCTGCAGACTTTAACCTGGTGTTGTTAGACCAGTATCATAACATCGTAACATTCAAGGGTATGGGACAAGTGCTGGAAAAAGGGATTAGCGCGACTTTAATGGTAATTATTCTTGGTGCAGACGCGATAGGCCAAAGATCCTTTTCTGCTTTGTATGACTCTGTGACTTTATTATTGGAAACTAATTTTATGAAGAACAATGTAATGTCGTGTAAATAAGCATAGTATTGTACTTAAAAATGATTCTTTTTTTGCACTGTTTGTAATTTTTGGATCTGTCGTTTTAGAAACATAGAAAAACTACAGCACAAAACAGACCCTTCGGCCCCACAAGTTGTGCCGAACATGTCCCTACCTTTTAGGCCTACCTATAACCCACCATCCTATTAAGTCCCATGTACTCATCCAGGAGTCTCTTAAAAGACCCGATTGAGTTTGCTTCCACCACCACTGATGGCAGCCGATTCCACTCACCCACCACCCTCTGTGTGAAAAACTTCCCCCCAACATCTCCCCTGTACCTACCCCCCAGCACCTTAAACCTGTGTCCTCTCGTAGCAGACATTTCCACCCTGGGAAAAAGCCTCTGAGAGTCCACCTGATCTATGCCTCTCAGCATCTTATATACCTCTATTAGGTCTCCTCTCATCCTACGTCTCTCCAAGGAGAAAAGACTGAGCTCCCTCAGCCTATCCTCATAAGGCATGCCACTCAATCCAGGCAACATTCTTGTAAATCTCCTCTGCACCCTTTCAATCTTTTCCACATCCTTCCTGTAATGAGGCGACCAGAACTGGGCACAGTACTCCAAGTGGGGTCTGACGAGGGTCTTATATAGCTGCATCATTATCCCCGGACTCCGAAACTCAATCCCTCGATTGATAAAGGCCAGCACACCATACGCCTTCTTAACCACCTCCTCCACCTGCGGGGCCGGTTTTAGAGTCCTATGGACCTGGACCCCAAGGTCCTTCTGATCCTCGACAGAACTAAGGGTCTTTCCCTTTATATTGTACTCCCTCGTCCCATTTGACCTGTCAAAATGGACCACTACGCATTTATCTGGGTTGAAGTCCATCTGCCACTTCTCCGCCCAGTCTTGCATCCTATCTATGTCCCTCTGTAACTTCTGACATCCCTCCAGACTATCCACAACCCCACCAACCTTCGTGTCGTCGGCAAACTTACCAACCCATCCCTCCACTTCCTCATCCAGGTCATTTATGAAAATGACAAACAGCAAGGGTCCCAGAACAGATCCCTGGGGCACATCACTGGTGACTGACCTCCATTTAGAAAAAGACCCACCGATACACACTCTCTGCCTCCTTTGGGCAAGCCAGTTCTGGATCCACAGGGCAGCAGCCCCTTGGATCCCATGCCCTCTCACTTTTTCTAGAAGCCTTGCATGGGGGACCTTATCGAACGCCTTGCTAAAATCCATATAAACCACATCTACCGCTTTCCCTTCATCAATGTGTTTGGTCACATTTTCGAAGAACTCCACCAGGCTCGTAAGGCACGATCTGCCTTTGACAAAGCCATGCTGAGTATTCTTGCGCATACTAAACCTCTCTAAATGCTCATAAATCTTGTCCCTCAGGATCTTCTCCATCAGCTTACCAACCACTGAGGTTAGACTCACCGGTTGGTAATTTCCTGGGCTATCCCTATTCCCATTCTTGAAAATAGGAACCACATCCGCAATCCACCAATCCTCCGGCACCTCTCCCGTCTCCATCGACGATGCAAAGATCATCGCCAGAGGCTCTGCAATCTCTTCCCTCGCCTCCTACAGTAACCTGGGGTACATCCCATCCGGACCCGGCGACTTATCTATCTTGATGCCATTCAAAGTTTCTAGCACAACCTCTTTGTTAAAGTCCACATACTCAATCTTTTCAGTCCACCGCAAGCCCGCAGTACATCCACCCAGGTCCTTCTCCTCTGTGAAAACCGAGGCAAAATACTCATTAAGCACCTCTGCCATTTCTACTGGTTCCGTACAGACTTTCCCGCCTTCACCTTTTATAGGCCCTATTCCTTCACGTCTCATCCTTTTACTCTTCACATATTTATAGAACGCCTTAGGGTTTTCCTTAACCCTACCAGCCAAGGCCTTCTCGTGACTCCTTCTGGCTCTCCTAATTTCCTTCTTTAGTTCCTTCCTACAAGCCGTATACTCACCTAGATCCCTATCTTCGCCAAGCTCTCTGAACCTTTTGTACGCTTTCCTATTCTTCTCGACTAGGTCCCGCACAGCTTTCGTGCTCCACGGTTCCTTTAACCTACCAACACCTCCCTGTCTGCTCGGAACGTTGTCCTGTAGAACTCTAGATAGACATTCCTTGAAAAACTGCCACCACTCTTCAGTACATTTCCCCGAGAATACCTCCTTCCAATTTACTCCTCTAATTTGCTGCCTTATGTCTTCATATTTCCCCTTACTCCATATAAACGCTTTCCTAGCTTGCCTGATCCTCTCTTTTTCCAATGCAAGCATAAAGGAGATAGAGTTATGATCGCTATCCCCAAGATGCTCTCCCACTAAGAGATCTGACACCTGTCCAGGTTCATTGGTCAGTATCAGATCAAGTACAACCTCTCCTCTTGTAGGCTTGTCCACATGCTTTGTTAGGAAACCCTCCTGAACACACCTAACGAACTCCTCCCCATCCAATCCCCTTACCCTCGGGATATTCCAATCTATGTTTGGGAAATTAAAGTCTCCCATCACAACAACTCTGCTATTATTGCATCTCTCCAGGATCTGTTTCCCTATCTGCTCCTCCAACTCCCTGTTACTATTGGGCGGCCTATAGAAAACTCCCAGCAAAGTGATCGACCCCTTCCCACTCCGAACTTCCACCCACAGAGACTCTGTGGAAATCCCTCCACAGTTTTGCAATGGTTTATTTGAGAGGTTTTTTTTAATGAATGAAGTATATTTTTGAAATTTAAAAAAACTTTATTGAGAACACGCCTTTTGGCTGAGATCAAGTGTAGTTTTGTTGTCCGGCACTTGATAGAAGTCAATGAGGTTACACTGAGGCTTCATTTGAAGCAATTTTTTTAAGTGGCATTTAGGCCTATTGGCTAAGGGGAAGCTGAGATCAAGCACTAGAGGGGATGCAGTGTCTACTCCTATCAGCTTGGATCTTGTTGATCGAGCCCAAGACAGGCCTGTCTTGTCAGCTTGGATCTGTAATGTCTCTCTTGCAGGGACTTTGATTGGACCAATTTGGTTTTTGATTGGATACAACGAAAAGAAAACTTTACTGAGAACAAAATAAACAACTTTATTAAGAACAGAACTTGGACACAATTGTAGGCTTGCAGCCCACATTAACAGGTGCCCCTTGACCTCTGATTCACAAGTCAGGTGATCCAATGAAGTTCGGAGTGTGCCGTATTATATCTAATAGTGGAGTGCACTCCCACAATCAATCTACTATCATGACAATGAGTATCTCTGCTCTGGGTTGCTGCCTCCTCCATTGCTTGCATTGACATTGTGGAGTGAAAAACCAGTACTGAGTATGTACAGCAGCAAACACAACCTTTCAAACAGTCTACTTCCCTTCAGCTTCCTCCACAATCTGAGGAAGTGACCACTCTGGGCCTTGGCCACTCACGGCGTGACAAACATTCGTCTCACATCGCTCGAATTAAAACCCATCTCATTTCTACCTCTTTTCAGCCCTGAAGAAGAGTCACTTCAAAACGTTGGCTGGAATTTTACCATCCCGCCCGTCATGGGAATCGGAGTGGGCGAGGGGCAAATCATGGACCATTGACCTCGGGTGGGATTTCACAGTTCTGTGACGAGTAAGGCTGTAAAATTCCACCCGTTAACTCTGTTTCTCTCTCCACAGGTCGGTGTGGAGATTTTCCAGCATT
This sequence comes from Mustelus asterias, assembly GCF_964213995.1. Taxonomy (NCBI): domain Eukaryota; kingdom Metazoa; phylum Chordata; class Chondrichthyes; order Carcharhiniformes; family Triakidae; genus Mustelus; species Mustelus asterias. The sequence continues at coordinate 29,363,960 of NC_135821.1, read as the reverse complement.
TACATAGAACATAGAACAGTGCAGCACAGTACAGGCCCTTCGGCCCACGATGTTGTGCCGAACCTTTTCCGAAACCAAGATCAAGCTATTCTCACTCCCTATCATTCTGGTGTGCTCCATGTGCCTATCCAATAACCGCTTGAAAGTTCCTAAAGTGTCCGACTCCACTATCACAGCAGGCAGTCCATTCCACACCCCAACCACTCTCTGAGTAAAGATCCTACCTCGTACATCCCTCCTATATCTTCCACCACGAACCTTATAGTTTTGCCCCCTAGTAACAGCTACATTCACCCGAGGAAATAGTCTCTGAACGTCCACTCTATCTATCCCCCTCATCATCTTATAAACCTCTATTAAGTCGCCTCTCAGCCTCCTCAGCTCTAAAGAGAAAAGCCCTAGCTCCCTCAACCTTTCTTCATAAGACCTACCCTCCAAACCAGGCAGCATCCTGGTAAATCTCCTCTGCACTCTTTCCAGTGCTTCCACATCCTTCTTATAGTGAGGTGACCAGAACTGCACACAATATTCCAAATGTGGTCTCACCAAGGTCCTGTACAGTTGCAGCATAACCCCACGGCTCTTAAATTCAAACCCCCTGTTAATAAACGCCAACACGCTATAGGCCTTCTTCACGGCTCTATCCACTTGAGTGGCAACCTTCAGAGATCTGTGGATATGAACCCCAAGATCTCTCTCTTCCTCCACATTCCTCAGAATCCTTCCTTTGACCCTGTAATCCGCATTCAAATTAGTCCTACCAAAATGAATCACCTCGCACTTATCAGGGTTAAACTCCATCTGCCATTTTTCGGACCAGCCTATCAATGTCTCTTTGCAGCCTACAACAGCCCTCCACCTCATCCACTACTCCACCAATCTTGGTGTCATCTGCAAATTTACTGATCCACCCTTCAGCCCCTTCCTCCAAGTCATTTATAAAAATCACAAATAGCAGAGGACCCAGCACTGATCCCTGTGGCACTCCGCTAGCAACCTGCCTCCAATCCGAAAATTTTCCATCCACCACCACCCTCTGTCTTCTATGAGATAGCTAGTTACTTATCTAATCGGCCAAATTTCCCTCTATCCCACACCTCCTTACTTTCTTCATGAGCCGATCATGGGGGACCTTATCAAGCGCCTTACTAAAATCCATGTATATGACATCAACTGCTCTCCCTTCATCAACATACTTAGTTACCTCCTCAAAAAATTCAATCAAAGTTGTGAAGCAAGACTTACCCTTCACGAATCCATGTTAACTATCCCGGATTAAGCTGCATCTTTCTAAATGGTCATAAATCCTATCCCTCAGGACCTTTTCCATTAACTTGCCGACCACCGAAGTAAGACTAACTGGTCTATAATTACCAGGGTCACTCCTGTTTCCTTTCTTGAACAGAGGAACAACATTCCCCACTCTCCAGTCCTCTGGCACTATCCCCGTGGACAGTGAGGACCCAAAGATCAAAGCCAAAGGCTCTGCAATCTCATCCCTTGCCTCCCAAAGAATCCTAGGATATATCTCATCTGGGGACTTATCGACCTTCAGGTTTTTCAAAATTGCTAATACATCTTCCCTCAGAACATCCGCCTCCTCCAGCCTATCAGCCTGTATCACACTCTCATCCTCAAAAACATGGCCCTTCTCCTTGGTGAACACTGAAGAAAAGTATTCATTCATCGCCTCTCCTATCTCTTCTGACTCCATGCACAAGTTCCCACGACTGTCCTTGACTGGCCCTAACCTCACCCTGGTCATTCTTTTATTCCTCACATAAGAGTAAAAGGCCTGTTTCTATTTTAGTTTCAATCTGTGCCCACGCGCTCTTGATCCTTTCCTGAGTGAGAGCAGTTTCTCCCAGTCCATTCTGTGTGGCCATCTGAGGAAGAGAATATTTGATGACAAAGACCTCAAAAGAGGTTTCTGTTTTCTTATGGACAGCACAGTTGCACAGTGGTTAGCACTGCTGCCTCACAGCGCCAGCGACCCGAGTTTGATTCCAGCTTTGAGTGACTATCCATGTGGAGTCTGCATGTTCTCCCCGTGTCTGCGCGGGTTTCCTCCAGGTGCTCCAGTTTCCACCCACAGTCTAAAGATGTGCAGGTTAGGTGGATTGGCCATGGTAAATTGACATTTGGTGTCAGGGAGATTAGCAGGGTAAATACATGGGGTTATGGGGAAAGGGCCTGGGTGGGATTGTTGTCGGTGCAGACTCAATCGGCCAAATGGCCTCCTTCTGCACTGTAGGGATTCTATGATTCTATGAAACCCTGGCACCAAGCTCATGGTCTACATCAGTGGCGGGCAACCTGTGGCCTTGGTGTGGGGCGGGGGGAGGCAACATGTGGCCCAACTGGGTTCTGAGTGTGGTCCACAAGACACTTTGTTGGCCATTGCCCACACACAGGGTTGCCACATTCTGCTGAATTCCTTCTGCGTAGTTTTTTCTGACTTTGAGAGGCATAAACAGGGCGGATAGTCAGAGGCTTTTTCCCCAGGGTGGAAGTGTCAATTACAGGGGGGCACAGGTTCAAGGTGAGAGGGGGAAAGTTTTAGGGAGATATGCAGGGGAAGTTTTTCACGCAGAGAGTGGTGGGTGCCTGGAACGTGCTGTCAGAGGGAGTGGTGGAAGCAGGCACATTAGCAACATTTAAGAGGTACCTGGATGGGTATATGGATAGGGAAGGAATAGAGGGATACAGTCCAAGTAAGGGCAGAAGGTCTTTTTTAGTTGAGTTAGGGCATCATGATTGGGTAGTCACGGGCATTCAGCCTTGGATCTTCAGGTAAGATTTCTCCAAGGCGGCCTTCACGACACACGACAGCGCAGAGTCGCTGAGCAGAAACTGATAGCCAAGTTCCGCACACATGAGGACGGCCTAAACCGGGATGTTGGATTTATGTCACATTATCAGTAACCCCCACAGCTTGCCTCCTGGACTTGCAGAATTTCACTAGCTGTTCTGTCTGGAGACAATACACATCTCTTTAACCTGTGTTGAATGCTCCCTCCACCCACATTGTCTGTACATTTAAGACCTGGCTGGCTGTAGAGATTTGCATTCTAATCAGTATTCTGTAATTTGATTTCTGTGTCTGTTTGCACTGTTTGAGAACAGATATCCACTCCATCTGACGAAGGAGCTGTGCTCCGAAAGCTTATGGTATTTGCTACCAAATAAACCTGTTGGACTTTAACCTGGTGTTGTGAGACTTCTTACTGTCCCATCATGATTGACACAGGCTTGGAGAGCCGAAGGGCCTGTTCCTCTGCTATACATAAGAACATAAGAACATAAGAAATAGGAGCAGGAGTAGGCCATCCAGCCCCTCGAGCCTGCCCCGCCATTCAATAAGATCATGGCTGATCTGATAGTGGTTTAGTTCCACTTACCCGCCCGCTCCCCATAACCCTTAATTCCCTTATTGATCAGAAATCTATCTACCTGTGACTTAAACATATTTAACGAGGTAGCCTCCACTGCTTCAATGGGCAGAGAATTCCAGAGATTCACTACCCTCCAGGGTACTGTTCTTTGTTCTCTGTTTGGAGTGTGACTGAAGTGATTCGCACATAAATAAAGGACGAGTGAAGTGAGGTGTGTGCTAATTGCTCACAGCATTGACTCTGAGAGCCGTGCGCTCCTTCTGTGTCCAAAGCATCAATATTTCCTTTGTTTTTACCATTTGAAGTTGATGACAGTTCTATTAATATGTGAATGGTTCATCATTTTCTATAACTCATTATGAAATATTTGGCATGTATTAAATATATTTAATCTCGTTCAAAGTTCATGGTTAGTGAACAGACCTGATTTCACGCCTGTGACCCATTGAGATGAAGGGAGGGCCACTCATGCAGCCCACTCACTCACCAAGGTTGCCCTTCATAGAAACATAGAAGATAGGAGGAGGAGGAGGCCATTCGGCCCTTCGAGCCTGCTCCGCCATTCATCACGATCATGGCTGATTGTCCAACTCAGTAGCCTAATCCTGCTTTCTTCCCATAACCGTTGATCCCATTCGCCCCAAGTGCTATATCCAGCCGCCTTTTGAACACATTCAATGTTTTGGCATCAACTACTTCCTGTGGTAATGAATTCCACAGGCTCACCACTCTTTTGGTGAAGAAACGTCTCCTCATCTCCGTCCTAAATGGTCTATCCTGAATCCGGTAAGAAGTTTAACAACACCAGGTTAAAGTCCAACAGGTTTATTTGGTAGCAAAAGCTACGGCGGCATGGTAGCACAGTGGTTAGCACTGCTGCTTCACAGCTCCAGGGTCCCGGGTTCGATTCCCGGCTCGGGTCACTGTCTGTGTGGAGTTTGCACATTCTCCTCGTGTCTGCGTGGGTTTCCTCCGGGTGCTCCGGTTTCCTCCCACAGTCCAAAGATGTGCGGGTTAGGTTGATTGGCCAGGTTAAAAATTGCCCCTTAGAGTCCTGGGATGCATAGGTTAGAGGGATTAGCGGGTAAATATGTGGGGGTAGGGCCTGGGTGGGATTGTGGTCGGTGCAGACTCGATGGGCCGAATGGCCTCCTTCTGCACTGTAGGGTTTCTATGTTTCAAATAAACCTGTTGGACTTTAACCTGGTGTTGTTAAACTTCTTACTGTGTTTACCCCAGTCCAATGCCGGCATCTCCACATCATGACTATCCTGAATCCCCAGACTGTGATCCTTGGTTCTGGGCTGCACTGCTCTCTGCAAATGTCAAGAACATGAAAAATGTACAGAAGACACCTTCACTCTCTGGAGAAATATTAGCAGAAATGTGTCTGCAAAACCCTTCAAATTCAAAGGCAGGACAGGCGCTCCAATGGCAGTGTTCTCTCTCAGGCCAAACTCCCCAGCATCAAAACACTGGTTTCAGTTAATCATCCATATTGGATGGGGCCACATTGTCCACTTGCCTGATACAAGACTCCAAAACAAGTTCTCTATGGGTTACCGAGTCCAGCAAGTGGTTACCAGGAGGACAGAGGAAAAGTTTCAGGGCCACCCGAGACTCTACACGTGTAGAGTCTCCCACCCTCCCCCCTCCTCTAATCTAAAAAAAAGACTCGGTGTGAGAACAGGTAAGCTTTTTTTCAATTTTTCTTCTTTTCTCTTTCGTTTCTTAGTAAGGGAAGTTAGCAGGGATGTCAGTGCAATGTTCCTCCTGTGGGGTGTTTGAGGTGAGGGACACCATTAGTGTCCCAGCTGAGTACACCTGTAGGAAGTGCAGCCAATTCCAGCTCCTTGAAGAACATGTTAGGGATCTGGAGCTGGAACTGGATGAACTCAGGATCATTTGGGAGGCAGAAACTGTTATAGATAAAAGCTACAGGGAGGTTCATACTCCTAGGAATGAGGATACTTGGGTGACTGTTAGAAGGGGTAAGAAGCAGTCAGTGCAACGATCCCCTGTGGCCGTTCCTCTGTATAACAAGTATACCGTTTTGGATACTGTTGGGGAGGACGACTTACCAGGGGTAAGCCATGGGGTACACGTCTCTGGGACAGAGTCTCTCCCTGTTGCTCAGAAGGGAAAGGGGGGGGAGGAGTAGAGCATTAGTCATTGAAGACTCCATAGTTAGGGAGACAGATAGGAGATTCTGTGGGAGCGAGAGAGACTCGCGGCTGGTGTGTTGCCTCCCAGGTGCCAGAGTCCGTGATGTCTCCGATCGTGTTTTCGAGATCCTTAAAGGGGAAGGGGACCAGCCCCAAGTTGTGGTCCACATAGGCACCAATGGCATAGGTAGGAAAAGAGATGGGGATGTAAGGCAGAAATTCAGGGAGTAAGGGTGGAAGCTTAGAGCTAGAACAAATAGAGTTGTTATCTCTGGTTTGTTAACCGTGCCACGTGCTAGCAAGGAGAGGAATAGGGAGAGAGAGCAGTTGAATACGTGGCTACAGGAATGGTGCAAGAGGGACGGATTCAGATAGCTGGATAATTGGGGCTCATTCTGGGGTAGGTGGGACCTCTACAAACGGAATGGTCTACACCTGGACCAGAGGGTTACCAATATTCTGGGGGGGAAATTTGCTAATGCTCTTCTGGAGGGTTTAAACTAATTCAGCAGGGGGATGGGAACCTGAATTGTTGCTCCAGTGTACAGGAGGATGTGAGTGGTGAGGTCATGAATAAGGTTTCAAGGTCGCAGGAGTGTACTGGCAGGCAGGAAGGTGGTTTGAAGTGTGTCTACTTCAACACCAGGAACATCCGGAATAAGGTGGGTGAACTTGCAGCATGGGTTGGTACCTGGGACTTCGACGTTGTGGCCATTTTGGAGACATGGATAGAGCAGGGACAGGAATGGTTGTTGTAGGTTCCGGGGTTTAGATGTTTCAGTAAAATCAGGGAAGGTAGTAAAAGAGGAGGAGGTGTGGCATTGTTAGTCAAGGACAGTATTACGGTGGCAGAAAGTACGTTCGATGAGGACTAGTCTACTGAGGTCGTATGGGCTGAGGTTAGAAACAGGAAAGGAGAGGTCACCCTGTTGGGAGTTTTTTATAGGCCTCCGAAAAGTTCCAGAGATGTAGAGGAAAGGATTGCAAAGATGATTCTGGATAGGAGTGAAAGTAACAGGGTAGTTGTTATGGGGGACTTTAATTTTACAAATATTGACTGGAAACGCTATAGTTCGAGTACTTTAGATGGGTCAGTTTTTGTCCAATGTGTGCAGGAGGGTTTCCTGACGCAGTATGTAGATAGGCCAACAAGAGGTGAGGCCACATTGGATTTGGTACTGGGGTAATGAACCAGGCCAGGTGTTAGATTTGGAGATAGGTGAGCACTTTGGTGATAGTGACCACAATTTGGTTATGTTTACTTTACGTTCAAGGAACAGCTACTGTGTGTCCTTGATAAGTATGTACCTGTCAGGCAGGGAGGAAGTGGTTGAGCGAGGGAACCATGGTTTACTAAAGAAGTTGAATCTCTTGTGAAGAGGAAGAAGGAGACTTATGTAAAGATGAGACATGAAGGCTCAGTTAGGGCGCTTGGGAGTTACAAGTGAGCCAGGAAGGGCCTGAAGAGAGAACTAAGAAGAGCCAGGAGGGGACATGAGAAGTCTTTGGCAGGTAGGATCAAGGAAAACCCTAAAACTTTCTATAGGTATGTCAAGAATAAAAGAATGACTAGGGTAAGATTAGGACCAGTCAAGGACAGTAGTGGGAAGTTGTGCGTGGAGTCCGAAGAGATAGGAGAGGCGCTAAATGAATATTTTTCGTCAGTATTCACACAGGAAAAAGACAATGTTGTCGAAGAGAATACTGAGGTACAGGCTATTAGACGAGACGGGATTGAGGTTCATAAGGAGGAGGTGTTAGCAATTCTGGAAAGTGTGAAAATAGATAAGTCCCCTGGGCCGGATGGGAAGCTAGGGAGGAGATTGCAGAGCCTTTGGCTTTGATCTTTATGTCGTCATTGTCTACAGGAATAGTGCCAGAAGACTGGAGGATAGCAAGTGTTGTCCCCTTGTTCAAGAAGGGGAGTAGAGACAACCCTGGTAATTATAGACCAGTGAGCCTTACTTCTGTTGTGGGCAAAGTTTTGGAAAGGATTATAAGAGATAGGATTTATAATCATCTAGAAAGAACAATTTGATTAGGGATAGTCAATACGGTTTTGTGAAAGGGAGGTCATGCCTCACAAACCTTATTGAGTTCTTTGAGAAGGTGACCAAAGAGGTGGATGAGGGTAAAGCAGTTGATGTGGTGTATATGGATTTCAGTAAAGCGTTTGATGAGGTTCCCCATGGTAAGCTATTGCAGAAAATACGGAGGCATGGGATTGAGGGTGATTTTGCAGTTTGGATCAGGAATTGGCCAGCTGTAAGAAGACAGAGGGTGGTGGTTGATGGGAAATGTTCATCCTGGAGTTCAGTTACTAGTGGTGTACCGCAAAGATCTGTTTTGGGGCCACTGCTGTTTGTCATTTTTATAAATGACCTGGATGAGGGCGTAGAAGGCTGGGTTAGTAAATTTGCGGATGACACTAAAGTCGGTGGAGCTGTGGACAGTGCGGAAGGATGTTGCAGGTTACAGAGGGACATAGATAAGCTGCAGAGCTGGGCTGAGAGGTGGTAAATGGAGTTTAATGCAGAAAAGTGTGAGGTGATTCACTTTGGAAGGAGTAACAGGAATACAGAGTACTGGGCTAATGGTAAGATACTTGGTCGTGTGAATGAGCAGAGGGATCTCGGTGTCCATGTGCATAGATCCCTGAAAGTTGGCACCCAGGTTGATAGGGTTGTTAAGAGGGCGTACAGTGTGTTAGCTTTTATTGGTAGAGGGATTGCGTTTCAGAGCCATGATGTCATGTTGCAGCTGTACAAAACTCTGGTACGGCCGCACTTGGAATATTGCATACAGTTCTGGTCGCCGCATTATAGGAAGGATGTGGAAGCATTGGAAATGGTGCAGAGGAGATTTACCAGGATGTTGCCTGGTATGGTGGGAAGGTCTTATGAGGAAAGGCTGAGTGACTTGAGGCTGTTTTCGTTAGAGAGAAGAAAGTTAAGAGGTGACTTAATAGAGGCATACAAGATGATCAGAGGATTAGATAGGGTGGACAGTGTAGGCCTTTTTCCTCGGATGGTGACAGCACAAGGGGACATAGCTTTAAATTGAGGGGTGATAGATATAGGACAGATGTCAGAGGTAGGTTCTTTAGTCAGAGAGTAGTAAGGGCGTGGAATGCCCTGCCTGTAACAGTAGTGGACTCGAGAACATTAAGGGCATTTAAAAGGTCATTGGATAAACATATGGATGATATTGGAATCGTGTAGGTGAAATGGGCTTTAGATTGGTTTCACGGTCGGTGCAACATCGAGGGCCGAGGGGCCTGTACTGCGCTGTAATGTTCTATGTTCTATGTTCTATGTTCTATCCTCAAAGCCTCCCTGCAAAAATGCAACATCCTCACCGCTTTGTGGGAATATCTTGCTTGAGACCGCATGGTGGCACAATGGTTGTCACTGCTGCCTCACAGCACCAGGGACCTGGGTTCAATTCCGGCCTCGGGTCACGATCTGTGTGGAGTCTGCACGTTTCCCTGTGTCTGTGTGGGTTTCCTCCGGGTGCTCCGGTTTCCTCCCACATTCCAAAAATGTGCAGGTTAGAGGCATTGGCCATGCTAAATTGCCCATTAGTGTCAGGGGGACTAGCAGGGTAAATGTGTAGGGTTACGGGGATAGGGCCTGGGATTGTTGTTGGTGCAGACTCGATGAGCCGAAGAGTCTCCTTCTGCACTGCAAGGACTCTGATTCTGATGGATGTGTGCTTGATGGCTGGCGTGGACACAATGGGCCGTCGGGCTTCTTTCCATGCTGTAAAATTCTATGACTCTGCAATCATCCCAAACTGGAGTAGAAGCATCCGCAAAAGTGCCAACCATTCATAGAATCTATGAACTCTATGAATTCTATTTTGAACATCATCGACATGCCCAGGTAAAGGCCAAGCACAAACAACAGAAGGAGTGGACCTAGCTCAAAATATAAAAAATGATAGTAAAAGTTTTTACAAGTATATAAAAAGGAATAGAGTGGCTAGAGTGAATGTTGGACCCTTGGAAGATGAGAGGGGGGATTTAATAGTGGAAAACGAGGAAATGGCTGAGACTTTAAATAAGTTCTTTGTGTCGGTCTTCACGGTGGAAGACACAAATAGTTTGCCGAATATTAGAGATCGAGAGTTGGTGGGAGGGGAGGTCCTTAATACAATTACTGTTACTAAGGAGGTGGTGCTTGGTAGACTAATAGGACTGAAGGTAGACAAGTCCCCGGGCCCGGATGGAATGCATCCCAGGGTACTGAAAGAAATGGCTGAGGTAATAGCAGATGCGTTAGTAGTAATTTATCAAAATTCGCTGGACTCTGGGGTAGTGCCGGCTGACTGGAAAACAGCTACTGTTACGCCGCTGTTTAAAAAAGGAAGTAGACAAAAGGCGGGTAACTACAGGCCGGTTAGCTTAATGTCCGTAGTTGGGAAGATGCTAGAGTCCATTATTAAAGAGGAAATAACAGAGCACCTGAATAAGAATGGTTCGATCAAGCAGACGCAGCATGGATTCATGAAGGGAAAGTCGTGTTTGACGAATCTACTGGACTTTTATGAAGATGTCACTAGTGCGGTTGACAGAGGGGAACCGGTGGATGTGGTGTTTTTAGATTTCCAGAAGGCGTTCGATAAGGTGCCTCACAAAAGGTTGCTGCAGAAGATTGGGGTACTCGGAGTTAGGGGTAGGGTGTTGGCGTGGATTGGGGATTGGCTATCTAACAGGATAAGAAGCTTAACAACACCAGGTTAAAGTCCAACAGGTTTATTTGGTAGCAAATTGTTCTATGTTCTATCCTCAAAGCCTCCCCGCAAAAATGCAACATCCTCACCGCTTTGTGGGAATATCTTGCTTGAGACGGCATGGTGGCACAAACAGCGCAGTACAGGCCCCTCGGCCCTTGATGTTGCACCGACCTGTGAAACCAATCTAAAGCCCATTTCACCTACACTATTCCAATATCATCCATATATATTTATTTTGCTACCAAATAAACCTGTTGGACTTTAACCTGGTGTTGTTAAACTTCTTACTGTGTTTACCCCAGTCCAACGCCGGCATCTCCACATCATATCTAACAGGAAGCAGAGAGTTGGGATAAATGGGTGCTTTTCTGGTTGGCAGTTGGTGACCAGTGGCGTGCCGCAGGGATCGGTGCTGGGGCCTCAATTGTTTACCATTTACATAGATGATCTGGAGGAGGGGACTGAATGTAGGGTATTCAAGTTTGCTGATGACACGAAGGTGAGTGGGAAAGCGAATTGCGTGGAGGACATGGAAAGTCTGCAGAGAGATTTGGATAGGCTGAGCGAGTGGGCGAGGATCTGGCAGATGAAATATAACGTTAGCAAATGTGAGGTTATCCACTTTGGAAGAAATAATAGTAAATTGGAATATTATTTAAATGGAGAAAAATTACATTGTGCGACTGTGCAGAGGGACCTGGGGGTCCTTGTGCACGAATCGCAAAAACTCAATCTGCAGGTGCAGCAGGTGATCAAGAAGGCAAATGGAATGTTGGCCTTTATCGCGAGGGGGATAGAATATAAAAGCAGGGAGGTCTTGCTGCAACTGTACAAGGCACTGGTGAGGCCGCAACTGGAGTACTGTGTGCAGTTTTGGTCCCCTTATTTGCGAAAGGATATATTGGCCTTGGAGGGAGTGCAGAGAAGGTTCACCAGGTTGATACCGGAGATGAGGGGTGTAGCTTATGAGGAGAGATTAAACAGATTGGGTCTGTACTCGTTGGAGTTTAGAAGGATGAGGGGTGATCTTATAGAGACATATAAGATAATGAAGGGGCTGGATAGGGTAGAGGTGGAGAGATTCTTTCCACTTAGAAGGGAAACCAGAACTAGAGGGCACAGCCTCAAAATAAGAGGGGGCCGGTTCAGAACAGAGTTGAGGGGGAACTTCTTCTCTCAGAGGGTAGTGAATCTCTGGAATTCTCTGCCCATTGAAGTGGTGGAGGCTTCCTCGTTGAATATGTTTAAATCACGGGTAGATAGTTTTCTGATCGATAAGGGAATTAGGGGATATGGGGAGCAGGCGGGTAAGTGGAACTGATTCGCTTCAGATCAGCCATGATCTTGTTGAATGGCGGGGCAGGCTCGAAGGGCCAGATGGCCTACTCCTGCTCCTATTTCTTATGTTCTTATGTTCTTATGTTCTTAAAATCTGAGCATCCTACCCACCCGGCTCAACAAACACAAACAGTAAACTTGATTTATTATTGTCACATGTATTAACATACAGTGAAAAGTATTGTTTCTTGCGCGCTATACAGACAAAGCATACCGTTCATAGAGAAGGAAAAGAGAGAGTGCAGAATGCAGTGTTACAGTCATAGCTAGGGTGTAGAGAAAGATCAACTTAGTGCGAGGTGGGTCCATTCAAAAGTCTGATGGCAGCAAGGGAGAAAATGTTCTTGATACGTTGGTACGTGACCTCAGACTTTTGTATCTTTTTCCTGACGGAAGAAGGTGGAAGAGAGCATGTCCGGGGTGCGTGGGGTCCTTAATTATGCTGGCTGATTTTCGGAGGCAGCGGGAAGTGTAGGCAGAGTCAATGGATGGGAGGCTGGTTTGCGTGATGGATTGGGCTACATTCATAACCCTTTGTAGTTTCTTGCAGTCTTGGGCAGAGCAGGTGCCATACCAAGCTGTGATACAACCAGAAAGAATGCTTTCTATGGTGCATCTGTAAAAGTTGGTGAGTGTCGTAGCTGACATGCCAAATTTCCTTAGTCTTCTGAGAAAGCAGAGGCATTGGTGGACTTTCTTAACTATAGTGTCGGCATGGGGGGACCAGGACAGGTTGTTGGTGATCTGTACACCTAAAAACCTGAAGCTTTCAACCATTTCTACTTCGTCCCCCTTGATGTAGACAGGGGCATGTTCTCCTTTACGCTCCCAGAAGTCGATGACAATCTCCTTTGTTTTGTTGACATTGAGGGAGAAATTATTGTTGCCGCACCAGTTCACCAGATTCTCTATCTCATTCCTGTACTCTGTCTTGTCATTGTTAGAGATCCGACTCACTATGGTGGTGTAGTCAGCAAACTTGAAAATCAGGTTGGAGGGGAACTTGGCCACACAGTCATAGGTGTAGAAGGAGTATAGTAGGGGACTGAGAATACAGCCTTGTGGGGCACCGGTGTTGAGGATGATCCTGGAAGATGTGTTGTTGCCTATCCTTACTGATTCTTACCCATCTGGGACAGAGTGTGTGGATCCAGTATTGAACTTTTCAGTCAACTCAGGACACTCAGCTCCAGAGTGGAAGGAAGTCATCCTCTGATCCAAGGTACAGTCTAAGAAGAGAAAGAAGAGAGGAAAGAAAGTCCCACATGGGAGACTTATTAAGAAGGCTAATGCACATGGGATACAGAGTGATCTGACAATTCATAATTGGCTTAGCAGTAGGAGACAGAGGGTGGTGACAGACGGCTGCTTTAGTGACTGGAGGCAGGAGGCAGGAGGAGGCAGGAGTGTTCCCTTCCAGCCGGGGAACACTTCAGCAGTCACGGGCATTCAGCCTCTGATCCTAGGGTAAGCGTTCTCCAAGGCAGCCTTCACGACACACGACAACGCGGAATCGCTGAGCAGAAATTGATAGCCAAGTTCCGCACACAGGAGGACGGCCTCAACCGTCCAATTCAATCAAATCAAGTCCAATTCAGAATCTCAACAAGTTGAGACATTTCCGATCCAGGCTGACAAGACAGGGCAAGCGACCCTTTACCCTGTCCTGGGCCTGATCTACATGAGCCAAGCTGATTGAGTAGGCAGACATCTCCACCCCCAAGGTTTGATCTCATTTGCATCTTAACCAAAAGGCCGCTTTTAAAAATTGCTTCATATGAAAATGAAGTTTTCTTGGCCGTGAAGCAATATCTGTAACCCCCACGACTTGCCTGGGCTTGCAAAATCTCACTAACTGTCCTGGTTGGAGACAATACACACCTCTTTAACCTGTGCTTGGCCCTCTCTCCACTCCACTCACATTATCTGTACTTTGAAGACTTGATTAGCCGTAAAGACTCGTATTCCAACCATTATCTTGTAAATTGAGTTTGTGTCTGTATATGCCCTGTTTGTGAACACAACTCTTCACTCACCTGATGAAGGAGCCTGAGACTCCGAAAGCTTGTGCTGCTTGGACTTTAACCTGGTGTTGTGAGACTTCTTAGTGACTGGAGGCCAGTGACCAGTGGCGTACCACAGGGATCCGTGCTGGGCCCCCTATTGTTCGTCATTTATATAAATGACATAGATAACTATGTGGGGGGTAGGATCAGTAAATTTGCTGATGACACAAAAATTGGCCGGGTGGTTAGCAGTGAGGTTGAGTGTCTTGGGTTACAGGAAGATATAGACAAGATGGTCAAACGGGCGGATAAGTGATAGATGGAATTTAAATCTGAAAAGTGTGAGGTGGTGCACTTTGGAAGGAATAATTTGACGAGGAAGTATCCTATGAAAGGTCTGACACGAGGAAGTTGCGAAGAACAAAGGGACCTTGGCGTGTTTGTCCATAGATCTCTGAAGGCAGAAAGGCAGGTAAATAGGGTGGTGAAAAAGGCATATGGTACACTTTCTTTTATCAGTCGGGGTATAGATTTTTTTTTGTACTTTTCCAATTCAATCAAATCAAATTAAATTCAAAGTCTCAACAAGTTGAGACATTCCTGATCCAAGCTGACAAGACAGAGTCTGCATCCCCCGTGGCCATACCAGGTTCTGCAGCCTCCGTCTCGGGCTTGATCTACATGAGACAAGCTGATTGGAGCAGGCGCAAGCCCACCTCCTCCAAGGCTGATCTCATTTGCATCTCAGCCAAAAAAGGCCGAGATGCCGGTTTTAAAAAATTGCTTCATTTTTAAATGAAGCTTATAATACAACCTAATGACCCCAAACAAGCACAGCACGGACGGGTAATCCATACCGTCCATACTACACTTGATCTTAGCCAAAAGGTCGGGGTATAGATTACAAAAGCAGAGAGGTCATGATGGAGTTGTATAGAACTTTGGTGAGGCCACAGTTGGAGCACTGTGTTCAGTTCTGGTCACCACATTATAGGAAGGACATGAACGCACTGGAGGGGGTGCAGAGGCGATTCACCAGGATGCTGCCTGGGATGGAGCGTTTAAGTTATGAAGAGAGGTTGGATTGGCTTGGGTTGTTTTTGTTGGAGCAGAGAAGACTGAGGGGCGACCTGATTGAGGTGTTTAAGATTATGAGGGACATGGACAGGGTGGATAGGGAGCAGCTGTTCCCCTTAGTTGAAGGGTCAGTTATGAGGGGACACAAGTTAAAAGTGAGGGGTGGGAGGTTTAGGGGGGTTTCGAGGAAATACTTTTTTACTCAGAGGATGGTGACGGTGTGGAATGCACTGCTTGGAAGGGTGAATCATAGGATCATAGGATCCCTACAATACAGAAGGAGGCCATTCGGCCCATCAAGTCTGCACCACCACAATCCCACCCAGGCCCTATTCCCGTAATCCAACATACTTACCCTACTAATCCCCCTGACACTAAGAGACAATTTACCATGACCAATAATACGTAGCCTGCACATTTTTGGACTGTGGGAGGAAACTGGAGCACCCGGAGGAAACACACGACCCGAGGTCGGAATTGAACCAGGGTTCCTGGCGGTGTGAGGCAGCAGTGCTAACCACTGTCACCGTGCTGCCCCTGGAGGCATGGTGGCAGGCGGGATGCCTCACATTCTTTAAAAAGTACCTGGATGAGTACTTGGCACGCCATAACATTCAAGGCTATGGGCCAAGTGCTGACAAGTGGGATTAGAACAAAGAACAACGGACTCGGACCAACGACCACAAAGCAGCCGGGGACCATCCAGCCGACGGATGCAGCAGTGCGGCCGAGGCCCCCGAAACCCCGGACAACAGGAACGAGGACACCGACAACGCCCAAGGCGGAGATCGGGCCGCAAGCCCAGCACCAACCGAGGGCTACACGACACCGACCATGTCACCCAGTCGTGGTCGGGGCCCTGACGCAGGGTCGGACTGCTACCTCAGCCCTGCAGCCCTGCAGAATTTCGTCAGCGCCACAGGAATGCAGCACCTGGAGGAGGCCGACTGAAGGACACGTAAGAGCTGACAAACCTTTTAAACATTAAAATGTCTTTAAAGTTTGCATCTTTAAATGTTCGCAGCTTTAAAGACAGCCTGAGATGTGCGGCCAGCTTGTCCTACCTGGCCAAGATCAAGGCCGACCTGCTGTTCCTGCAGGAGTGTGGAATACCACACCTCAGCAACTACAGGCGCTGGTCGAGTGTGTGGTCCCACGGACCGTCCATCTGGTCAGGTGGGAACGACTGCCGTTCATCCGGCCTAGGCATTCTGCTGCGAGGAGGTGACTTCACCATCTCCGAAGTTAAGGAGGTGATGGGAGGACGCCTCCTCGTAGCAGACGTCATGTACAAAAACTGCCCTCTCAGGCTGATTAATGTGTATGCCCCTGCCGTCAAAACCGAGCAGCTGGCACTTTTTGAACAGCTGCCACTGCTACTCACCACCTCCAGGCCAATCATACTGGGTGGGGACTTTAACTGTATCATTGACAAGGCCGGCCGATCCAACAGGGCCGAAAGTAAAGTGGACGCTACGTCCAGAGCCCTGCTGGAAACAGTCAAAGATGCGGACAGACCCAGGATCGACTTCATGTTTGCATCCCGCGCGCTCACGGTCAGGTCCACCGACGTCAAGCCGGTGTTCTTCTCTGACCACTGCCTCCTGCTGGCAGACTGTCAGCTGGAGGAAAACCAGAAAGTGGGCAGGGGGTCCTGGAAGCTTAATGTCGAACTGTTGACCCCAGAGAACCTCGAGGAACTCAAGAGGGTTTACCACGGTTGGACAACCGTGAAACCCTTCTTTGAGTCTCCATCGCTCTGGTGGGAAACCATCAAGGGCAACATCAAGAGGTTCTTTATCCGAAAAGGGGTTCAGAAGGCCAGGGAGAGACGGGGGGAAATGTCCCGACTCCAGAAAAGCATGCAGGAGCTACTCCAACTGCAGTCGGTGGGGGTTGATGTCAAGGAGGACCTCCGGGAGGTGAAGAGCCAGCAAGCCTCGCTCTTTGCCTCGAAGGCCTCCAAGGTTATCTTCCGGTCCAGGGTCCGCTCCGTGGAGCAGGACGAAACGTGCTCGCGCTTCTTCTTCCAGAAGGTGCACAGAGAATCCTCTGTGATCACAAGCCTGAAGGAAGAAGATGGCTCTGTAGGGTCATCGCAGTCTGACATTCTGAGGATTTGCAAATCCTTCTATGCCGGACTGTATGACCTAAAGCCAACAGACAGCACGGCCTCCCAGTCTTTCCTGTCGTCTATCACGCAAGTCTTGGACGACGGCGAGCGGGAGAGCCTGGACAGACCGGTAGCTCTGGATGAGCTGACAAAGGCAGTCGAGTCCCTTCAGAAGGGTAAAACTCCTGGTAGCGATGGCTTACCGGCTGAGTTTTACTCGGCATTGTGGGACTTGACGGGCCCGGACCTCCTGGAAGTATACGAGAGTATGTTTCTGGAAGGCAGCATGTCAGAATCCATGAGGAAAGGCATCATTACCCTCATCTACAAGCAGAAGGGGGAAAGGGAAGAAATTAGAAATTGGAGACCTATTTCACTATTGAATGTGGATTACAAGATTCTGGCCAAGGTCATCGCCAACCGGGTCAAGTCTGCTCTGGGGTCAGTGATCCATCCTGATCAAACCTGTGCTGTACCCGGCAGGAAGATCTCTGATAGCCTCGCGCTACTCAGGGATATGATCGCCTACGTGCAGGACAGGCAGGTGGACACCTGCCTCATCAGTCTAGACCAGGAGAAGGCGTTTGACAGAATATCGCACAGCTACATGATGGATGTTCTCTCCAAAATAGGCTTTGGGGAGGGAATCTGCAATTGGATCCAACTGCTCTACACAGACATCAGTAGCGCAGTTTCAATCAATGGGTGGGAATCAGATATGTTTCAGATCGGGTCTGGAGTCAGGCAGGGCTGCCCTCTCTCCTCCGTCCTTTTTGTGTGTTGCATTGAACCCTTTGCCGAGGCCCTCAGAAGCGACCCAGGCATCAAAGGGGTTACAATCCCAGCGGAGGGACGCAAGTCAAAGCCTCTCTCTACATGGATGACGTGGCTGTTTTCTGCTCGGACCCCTCGTCTGTTCGCAGGCTTCTGCGAGTCTGTGAGCAGTTCGAGCTGGCCTCGGGAGCCAAAGTCAACCAGGGTCAGAGTGAGGCCATGTTCTTTGGGAACTGGCCTGACACATCCTTTGTCCCCTTCACCATTAGGGTAGACTACCTCAAGGTGCTGGGGATATGGTTCGGAGCGGCAGGGGCATGCGGCAAAAACTGGGAGGAGCGCATCGCCAAAGCCAGACAAAAATTGGGATTGTGGGAGCAACGCTCCCTCTCCATCACTGGGAAGAACCTTGTGATCCGATGCGAGGTCCTGTCCGTGTTGTTGTACGTGGCGCAGGTGTGGCCTCTTCCCAAGTCCTGCGCAGCAGCAGTGACCCGGGCCATCTTCAAGTTCATCTGGAGATCAAAGATGGATCGTGTCCGGAGGGAGGCGATGCACAAATCTCCAGAGAACGGAGGGAAAAACGTTCCCAACGCCGCTCTCATCCTGATGGCCACCTTTGTGTGCGGCTGCATCAAGCTGTGTGTAGATCCTCGGTACAGTAACAGCAAGTGCCACTATTTTTTGAGGTTCTACTTGTCCCAAGTGTTGCGGAGGATGGGTCTGGCCACATTGCCGCGGAACGCTCCAAGTAGTTGGACCGTACCGCAGCACCTGTCCTTCGTGGAGAAATTCTTCCGGAAACACACCTTTGACCACATGGCTATCAAGCAGTGGTCAGCACGTAATGTCCTTGAGGCCCTGAGAGAAAAGGAGACGGCAGATCCTGTCGGATGGTTCCCTGAGCGGACTGTCAATGTCATTTGGCAGAATGCCTCATCACCAGAACTCACAAACAAGCACCAAGGCCTGGCTTGGCTGGTGGTGAGAAGGGCACTCCCCGTCAGATCCTTTATGCACGCCCGGGGTCTCAACCTCACCGCACGCTGCCCTCGAAGCGGCTGCGGGGCTGATGAGACGGTGGCACACCTCCTTGTGGAATGTGCCTTTGCAAAGAAGGTCTGGAACGAGATGCAGTGGTATTTGTCGCGGTTCGTCCCGGGCAGCTCGGTGACGGAGAACTCTGTGCTCTACGGGCTGTTTCCGGGGACGCACACCGAGACAAATATCAACCGCTGCTGGAGGGTCATCAACTCGGTGAAGGACGCGCTTTGGTCCGCCCGAAACTTGCTGATCTTCCAGCTGAAAGTATTGTCCTCGACCGAGTGTTACAGACTGGCACATTCCAAGGTCCAGGACTACGTGCTCAGGGACGCGCTCAAGCTTGGGGCAGCCGCCGCCAAGGCACAATGGGGAAAGGCCACCGTGTAAAGCGTCTCAACCGAGGCAGACCGAGGGCCGGGTAACTGCAGAATACCCTCGGCCTGCGTAACTGTGTGCCAACCTGGAAAATAACGGCACACAGTAAACTCTGACGTATGTATATAGTTTTAAGAAATGAAATGTAACGAAATGTAATGTTTTGTAAATAAGCACTGTATTGTACTGTAAAAATGATTCTTTTTTGCACTGTTTATGACTTTTGGATCTGTAATTTTGCAATGTTTTATTGGAGAGTTTTTTTTGTGAATAAAGTATATTTTTGAAATTAAAAAAAACGAAGAACAATACAGCACAGGAACAGGCCCTTCGGCCCTCCAAGCCCGTGCCGCTCCCTGGTCCAAACTAGACCATTCTTTTGTATCCCTCCATTCCCACTCTGTTCATGTGACTATCTAGATAAGTCTTAAACGTTCCCAGTGTGTCCACCTCCACCACCTTGCCCGGCAGCACATTCCAGGCCCCCACCACCCTCTGTGTAAAATATGTCCTTCTGATATCCGTGTTAAACCTCCCCCCCCTCACCTTGAACCTATGACCCCTCGTGAACGTCACCACCGACCTGGGAAAAAGCTTCCCACCGTTCACCCTATCTATGCCTTTCATAATTTTATACACCTCTATTAGGTCACCCCTCATCCTCCGTCTTTCCAGTGAGAACAACCCCAGTTTACCCAATCTCTCCTCATAACTAAGCCCTTCCATACCAGGCAACATCCTGGTAAACCTCCTCTGCACTCTCTCTAAAGCCTCCACGTCCTTCTGGTAGTGTGGCGACCAGAACTGGGCGCAGTATTCCAAATGCAATTAGGTGGGCAGGTCAGGGCCTTTCATGCGTTGGTGCAGACTCGATGGGCCGAAGGGCCTCTTCTGCACTGTAGTATTCTGTGATTCTATGATTCTGGGAGGGAACAACCTGAGCTCACGTGACATAGGGCAATGGGTTGATGCAGCTTTCCACAGAAGCTGGAAAATGAAAACAGTGGTAGGGTCTTGGAGTCCTAGAGTTTTACAGCACTGAAAGAGGCCCTTCGGCCCATCATGTCTGTGCTGGCCATTTAGAACCTATTTTTAAAATTCTTACTCCATTCTTAAAGTTACAATGCCAATGCTGAGAATGGACTGGGTGGACCCGAATCTATTCCTTGCTTGCTCATCCTGACGTGAAACTTTTGCTCTATTCTCTCTCCACAGGGGCTGTTAGACCTGCCGAGATTTTCCAGCATTTTCTGTTTTCGTTTCACATTCTGGCATTTGCAGTAATTTGCTTTTATTCTAAACCTGTTTTCTAGCCTTGTACACTATGGCATTTCAATGTTTGAAGTTTATTTATTTGCGTCACAAGTAGCCTTGCAGCACGGTAGCACAATGGTTAGCACTGCTGCTTCACAGCTCCAGGGACCTGGGTTCGATTCCCGGCTTGGGTCACTGTTGCACATTCTCCCCGTGTCTGCGTGGGTTTCCTCCGGGTGCTCCGGTTTCCTCCCACAGTCCAAAGATGTGCGGGTTAGGTTGATTGGCCAGGTTAAAAATTGCCCCTTAGAGTCCTGAGATGCGTAGGTTAGAGGGATTAGCGGGTAAATATGTGGGGGTAGGGCCTGGGTGGGATTGTGGTCAGTGCAGACTCGATGGGCCGAATGGCCTCCTTCTGCACTGTAGGGCTTCTATGATAACACTGCGATGAATTTACTGTGAAAATCCCCTAGTCGTCACACTCAGGCGCCTGTTCGAGTACACTGAGGGAGAATTTAGCATGGCCAATGCACCTAACCAGCACGTCTTTCGGACTGTGGGAGGAAACTGGAGCACCCGGAGGAAACCCACACAAGACATGGAGAGAATGTGAAAACTCCACACAGATAGTGACCCAAGCCGGGAATCATACTCAGGTCCATGGTGCTGTGAGGCAGCAGTGCTAACCATTGTGCCACCCCAGTGGTGCTCATTTAAATACTTCTTAAATGCTTTGAGGATTCCCGGCTCTGCATCCTTTAGAATCATAGAAACCCTACAGTGCAGAAAGAGGCCATTCGGCCCATCGAGTCTGCACCGACCACAATCCCACCCAGGCTGACCTGCCCCCATATCCCTACATATTTACCCGTTAATCCCTCTAACCTACACATCTCAGGACACTAAGGGGCAATTTTAGCCTGGCCAATCAACCTAACCCGCACATCTTTGGACTGTGGGAGGAAAACGGAGCACCCGGAGGAAACCCACGCAGACACGGGGAGAATGTGCAAACTCCACACAGACAGTGACCCAAGCCGGGAATCGAACCCAGGTCCCTGTGAAGCAGCAGTGCTAACCACTGTGCTACCATGCCGCCCCAGATTGAGTTCCAGATTGCCACACACGATCTGTTGAAACGATTTATAAATCACTTATAAACCACCTACTTCTTAACATAAATCTATATGCTCTGATTATTTTATTTGTTCCTCTGCTCATGGTATACATACAGAAATAGTTTGCTAAACTTACAATGACAACATAAAGCTACATTTTTCCAGCAAGTTAACTCAATCCTATAAGAAAACTACATACAAAACAGCGATAACTTTCATTGTGGGTATAAAGGGAGCCCTAAATGGCTCCCGTTTCCAAAAATTCTGAGTATTTCCAGCTGAAAAAAAAATGGCAAAGGCACTGCTTCGTCTCCTGTCTTACACATCTAACCTCCTTCACATCAGACTGACTGTGTATTGGCCCGGTACATAAATCCAACCTGTTGATGCCAAACGTATTGTACGACTGGGGACCTTTGAAATTTGTGTTTAGTTTTTCTGATAAATGAGGAAATGTTGCGCTTCTCACTGCAGGCTGCTATATGGTTATTTGCATATCCATTCGCCATTCGCCAATTAGACAAAGAGGAACCCCCTCCTCTAACCGCTCATTGGAACTCCGGGTGTCAATCTCAGGAGCGTCCCGCCCGACTCCTCATTGGCCGTTCCCCATGCCAATCAAACCCAAACCGGTATTGTGATTGGTGAAGTCGTTTTGGGGGCGGGTCCAATGCTGCCTCCTGCTGTTGGTGAGTCTGATGAAGTGGTGAATGGAAGATCTGCATTTGAATAGCACCTTACACCACACTGACCGTCCCAAAGCCCTTTAAGGTCAATGAAGTGCATTT
Organism: Mustelus asterias; assembly: GCF_964213995.1. NCBI lineage: Eukaryota > Metazoa > Chordata > Chondrichthyes > Carcharhiniformes > Triakidae > Mustelus > Mustelus asterias. The sequence goes on along the minus strand of NC_135821.1, from coordinate 29,341,776 downwards.
TGAAGTGTCATGATCATAATGTGGGGTCTGCAGCGGCCAACCTACGAGCAGTAAGCTCCCTCAAACAGTACTGTGATAATGAGCAGGTAAGTTGTTGTCGTGTTAATTGAGGGATGAATGTTGGCCAGGACACCAGGGTTAATTCCTTTGTTCCTTTCTGGCCGAGAACCATCGAATCTGAGTGGGTAGACCTGGGTTTAACATTTCATCCAGAAGACAATATCTCTAAGCATCACTCCCTCAGTAATTAGCGTCTTTTTAAAATTTAAAGCCACATTGAAAAGGGAAATAGAGTTAATGTTTCGCACCCATATGGGGGAAGGTCACTGTGTAAGACCTTTCATGATGTGGAGATGCCAGCGTTGGACTGGGGTAGGCACAGTATGAAGTCTCACAACACCAGGTTAAAGTCCAACAGGTCTATTTGGCAGAAAAGCCACTAGCTTTTTTTAGAAGGGTAGGAAGGATAACCCGGGTAATTATAGGCCGGTGAGCTTGACGTCCGTGGTGGGGAAGTTGTTGGAGAAGATTCTTAAAGATAGGATGTATGCGCATTTAGAAAGGAATAAACTCATTAACGATAGTCAACATGGTTTTGTGAGGGGGAGGTCATGCCTCACGAACCTGGTGGTGTTTTTTGAAGAAGTGACCAAAATGGTTGACGAAGGAAGGGCCGTGGATGTTGTCTATATGGATTTTAGTAAAGCATTTGACAAAGTCCCTCATGGTAGGCTAGTGAAAAAGGTTGGATCCCATGGGATAAAGGGGGAGGTGGCTAGATGGGTGGAGAACTGGCTTGGTCATAGAAGACAGAGGGTGGTAGTGGAAGGGTCTTTTTCCGGCTGGAGGCCTGTGACTAGTGGTGTTCCGCAGGGCTCTGTATTGGGACCTCTGCTGTTTGTGATTTATATAAATGATCTGGAAGAAGGAGTAACTGGGGTGATCAGTAAGTTTGCGGACGACACAAAACTGGCAGGACTTGCAGATAGTGAGGAACATTGTCAGAGGCTACAGAAGGATATAGATAGGCTGGAAATTTGGGCAAGGAAATGGCAGATGGAGTTCAATCCTGATAAATGCGAAGTGATGCATTTTGGTGGGAATAATGTAGGGAGGAGCTACACGATAAATGGAAGAACCATAAAGGGTGTAGAGACGCAGAGGGACCTGGGTGTGCAAGTCCACAGATCTTTGAAGGTGACGTCACAGGTGGAGAAGGTGGTGAAGAAGGCATATGGCATGCTTGCCTTTATAGGACGGGGCATAGAGTATAAAAGTTGGGGTCTGATGTTGCAGATGTATAGAACGTTGGTTCGGCCGCATTTGGAATACTGCGTCCAGTTCTGGTCGCCACACTACCAGAAGGACGTGGAGGCTTTGGAGAGAGTACAGAGGAGGTTTACCAGGATGTTGCCTGGTATGGAGGGGCTTGGTTATGAGGAGAGATTGGGGAAACTGGGGTTGTTCTCCTTGGAAAGACGGAGGATGAGGGGAGACTTAATAGAGGTGTATAAAATTATGAAAGGCATAGATAGGGTGAACGGTGGGAAGCTTTTCCCCGGGTCGGTGGTGACGTTCACGAGGGGTCATAGGTTCAAGGTGAAGGGGGGGAGGTTTAACACAGATATCAGAAGGCTGATGAAATTCAACGTGGGCAAGTGCGAGGTCGTACACTTTGGAAAAAAGAATAGAGGCATGGACTATTTTCTAAACGGTGACAAAATTCATAATGCTAAAGTGCAAAGGGACTTGGGAGTCCTAGTCCAGGATTCTCTAAAGGTAAACTTGCAGGTTGAGTCCGTAATTAAGAAAGCAAATGTAATGTTGTCATTTATCTCAAGAGGCTTGGAATACAAAAGCAGGGATGTACTTCTGAGGCTTTATAAAGCACTGGTTAGGCCCCATTTGGAGTACTGTGAGCAATTTTGGGCCCCACACCTCAGGAAGGACATACTGGCACTGGAGCGGGTCCAGCGGAGATTCACACGGATGATCCCAGGAATGGTAGGCCTGACATACGATGAACGTCTGAGGATCGTGGGATTATATTCATTGGAGTTTAGGAGGTTGAGGGGAGATCTGATAGAAACTTACAAGATAATGAACGGCTTAGATAGGATGGACGTAGGGAAGTTGTTTCCATTAACAGGGGAGACTAGGACGCGGGGGCACAGCCTTAGAATAAAAGGGAGTCACTTTAGAACAGAGATGAGGAGAAATTTCTTCAGCCAGAGAGTGGTGGGTCTGTGGAATTCATTGCCACAGAGGGCTGTGGAGGCCGAGACGTTGAGCGTCTTCAAGACAGAAATTGATAAATTCTTGATTTCTCGAGGAATTAAGGGCTATGGGGAGAGAGCGGGTAAATGGAGTTGAAATCAACCATGATTGAATGGTGGAGTGGACTCGATGGGCCGAATGGCCTTACTTCCGCTCCTATGTCTTATGGTCTTATGGTCTTATGGACATATTTCACACAGAGGGTCGTGGGGGCCTGGAATGTGTTGCCGGGCAAGGTGGTGGAGGCGGACACACTGGGAACGTTTAAGACTTATCTAGACAGCTATATGAACGGAGTGGGAATGGAGGGATACAAAAGAGTGGTCTAGTTTGGACCAGGGAGCGGCGCGGGCTAATTGTTCCTGGTTTCTCGTTTCAAGGCTTCACTCTATGATCATCTTGCTGGTGCCAGTACAGAGTGAGACTGCGGATAGTTGGGAACCTGTCTCGGGGGCAGGGAATTCATATGGTGTTCGTGGAAGTGGAAATGACTAGGGTTGGGAAGCATTTTCCGATCGGGGCCATTGTGATCTCCTGGACTCGTTTCGATCGCCTCAGGGGGTCGGAGAGGAACTTCCCAGATTTTTTTTTCCCCATATTGGCCCTGGGGTTTTTCACTCTGGGTTTTCGCCTCTCCCTGGAGATCACATGGTCTGGAATGGGGGGGTGGGGGTGAGTTAATAGGTTGTAATGAACAAAGCATCGTAGCTGTGAGGGACAGCTCGGTGGATAGGATATTGGTATGTAGATAGGCTGGAAAATTGGGCGGGGATCCTGGATTCAGGATTCAATCCTGGACCGGGGAGCGGCGCGGGCTTGGAGGGCCGAAGGGCCTGTTCCTGTGCTGTATTGTTCTTTGTTCTTGTTGTTCTTTTGGAGCACTGCGCAGCGTTCCGAAAGCTAGTGGTTTTTGCTACCACATAGACCTGTTGGACTTTAACCTGGTGTTGTGAGACTTTTTACTGTATAAGACCTTTCATGATGTGGAGATGCCGGCGTTGGACTGGGGTGAACACAGTAAGAAGTCTCACAACACCAGGTTAAAGTCCAACAGGTTTATTTGGTAGCAAATACCATAAGCTTTCGGAGCGCTGCCCCTCCACTCCATCTGACGAAGGAGCAGTGCTCCGAAAGCTTATGGTATTTGCTACCAAATAAACCTGTTGGACTTTAACCTGGTGTTAGAACATAGAACATAGAACAGTACAGCACAGAACAGGCCCTTCGGCCCACGATGTTGTGCCGAGCTTTATCTGAAACCAAGATCAAGCTATCCCACTCCCTATCATCCTGGTGTGCTCCATGTGCCTATCCAATAACCGCTTAAATGTTCCTAAAGTGTCTGACGCCACTATCACCGCAGGCAGTCCATTCCACACCCCAACCACTCTCTGCGTAAAGAACCTACCTCAGACATCCTTCCTATATCTCCCACCACGAACCCTATAGTTATGCCCCCTTGTAATAGCTCCATCCACCCGAGGAAATAGTCTTTGAACGTTCACTCTATCTATCCCCTTCATCATTTTATAAACCTCTATTAAGTCTCCCCTCAGCCTCCTCCGCTCCAGAGAGAACAGCCCTAGCTCAACCTTTCCTCATAAGTCCTACCCTCCAAACCAGGCAGCATCCTGGTAAATCTCCTCTGCATTCTTTCCAGCGCTTCCACATCCTTCTTATAGTGAGGTGACCAGAACTGCACATAATATTCCAAATGTGGTCTCACCAAGGTCTTGTACAGTTGCAGCATAACCCCACGGCTCGTAAACTCCCTGTTAATAAAAGCTAACACACTATAGGCCTTCTTCACAGCTCTATCCACTTGAGTGGCAACCTTTAGAGATCTGTGGATATGGACCCCAGGATCTCTCTGTTCTTCCACAGTCTTCAGAACCCTACCTTTGACCCTGTAATCCACATTTAAATTAGTCCTACCAAAATGAATCACCTCACATTTATCAGGGTTAAACTCCATTTGCCATTTTTCAGCCCAGCTTTGTGAGACTTCTTACTAAGACCTTTCAGCCATGGTGAACTGAGGGGAGATAGATATATTTCGAATAAAAAAAGGAATATGGGGAGCAGGTGAGGAGGTGGATTTGAGAGCAGGGAGAGATCAGCCATGATTGAATGGTGGAGCAGGCTCGAAGGGCTGAATTTGTCCAGTACTGCTCCTAATTCCAATGGGAGGGGGGGAAATTATTTTTTTTAATTCTTAAAGTTACAAAGCCAGTGCGCAGTGTGAACAGGACAAGCCCTCAATCCATCTCCTGGCCCGCTCCAAAAACCAATTCAAATTGGTTCAAATTCAAAGGGATATCAGAAGTTACAGAGGGACATTGATAGGATGCAAGGCTGGGCGGAGAAGTGGCAGATGGACTTCAACCCAGATAAATGCGTAGTGGTCCATTTTGGCAGGTCAAATGGGATGAAGGAGTACAATATAAAGGGAAAGACTCTTAGTACTGTGGAGGATCAGAAGGACCTTGGGGTCCGGGTCCATAGGACTCTAAAATCGGCCCCGCAGGTGGAGGAGGTGGTTAAGAAGGCGTATGGTGTGCTGGCCTTTATCAATCGAGGGATTGAGTTTAGGAGTCCGGGGATAATGATGCAGCTATAATGATGACCCTCGTCAGACCCCACTTGGAGTACTGTGCTCAGTTCTGGTCGCCTCATTACAGGAAAGATGTGGAAAAGATTGAAAGGGTGCAGAGGCGATTTACAAGGATGTTGCCTAGATTGAGTGGCATGCCTTATGAGGATAGGCTGAGGGAGCTCGGTCTTTTCTCCTTGGAGAGATGTAGGATGAGAGGAGACCTAATAGAGGTATATAAGATGTTGAGAGGCATAGATCGGGTGGACTCTCAGAGGCTTTTTCCCAGGGTGGAAATGTCTGCTACGAGAGGGCACAGGTTTAAGGTGCTGTGGGGTAGGTACAGGGGAAATGTTAGGGGGAGGTTTTTCACACAGAGGGTGGTGGGCGGGTGGAATCGGCTGCCGTCAGTGGTGGTGGAGGCAAACTCAATAGGGTCTCTTAAGAGACTCCTGGATGGGTACATGGGACTTAATAGGATGGAGGGTTATAGGTAGGCCTAAAAGGTGGGGATATGTTCGGCACAACTTGTGGGGCCGAAGGGCCTGTTTTGTGCTGTAGTTTTTCTATGTTTCTATGTTTCTAATTCAAATTGAATCCAATTCATGGTCCCCACAAGGGAGATATACCAGATCAAAGCTAACGAGAAAAGGCATTGCACCCAATCTTGGGCTTGAGCTGACTCTTGGTCTGTGTGAAAAGGCCAAGGGGAGGGGAATTATATAGAACACCTTCGGGCTGTATCTTTTTTTTATTAGTTCGTGGGACACAACATCACTGGCTGGCCAGCATTTATTGCCTAATCTCCCCGTGAACTGAGTGGCTTACTTGGCCATTTCAGAGGGCAGATGAGAGTCAACCACATTGCTGTGGCTCTGGAGTCACATGTAGGCCAGACCAGGTAAGGACAGCAGATTTCCTTCCCTAAAGGACTCACTTTGATTTGATTTATTATTGTCACATGTATTAGTATACAGTGAAAAGTATTGTTTCTTGCACTCTGTACAGACAAAGCATACCATACATAGGGAAGGAAAGGAGAGAGTGCAGAATGTAGTGTTACAATCATAGCTACAGTGTAAAGAAAGATCAACTTAATGCAAGATAGGTCCATTCAAAAGTCTGACAGCAGCAGGGAAGAAGCTGTTCTTGAGTCGGTTGGTACGTGATCTCAGACTTTTGTATCTTTTTCCCGAAGGAAGAAGGTGGAACAGAGCATGTCCGGGATGCGTGGGGTCCTTAATTATGCTGGTGGCTTTTCCGTGGCAGCGGGAAGTGTAGATAGTGTCAATGGATGGGAGGCTGGTTTGAGTGATGGATGGATACAGTGAATATTATATGTATCACAATTGAACTGAAGCACCTCAGAGTATAACTCGATCTATGTAGAAATCTGAAGTACCTTTGCATCATTTGTAATGAGCATTTTGAAATATTTATAATGTTACTTTGTATTGAAGCACCCAGAGTGCAACATGACGTATGTCGAGAACCTGAACATTGTTGCATTGTGTGTGATGGCCATTTTGAAATGTTTATAATGTTCTTTCAGATACTTTACGAATAAAGTATATTTTTGCAACCAAAAAAGTTTCAAGTCCATATGACCCTTCAGTAGGGTCATGAAAACTCAAAACGTTAGCTCTGTTTCTCTCTCCATAGATGTTGCCGGAACTGCTGAGTTAATCCAGCATTTTCTGTTTTTATTTCTGATTTCCAGCATCTGCAATATAGTACTTTGCTTTTACACATTGAAAAGTTTTGGGAAGGCGGGTCCCCTTAATAATGATGTGGAGGTGCCGGCATTGGACTGAGGTGGGCACAGTAAGAAGTCTCACAACACCACCTTAAAATCCAACAGATTTATTTGGAACCACGAGCTTTCGGAGCGCTGTTCCTTCGTCAGGTCACTCACCTGATGAAGGAGCAGGTTTTCTAGTTCTGCTCCTGATCTATATTTCTGTTTTATTAGAAACCTCTTTTCCGCTCTCATTTTCCCATGGTGCCTCTTTGACTTTCATGCGGGCCCAATGTAGCCCCACCACCGACGCCCCCCCCCCCCCTCCCCCCTGCCCCCTGCGCAACTGGACGAAGTCCCCTGCAGAACATGCAGTCAGTCAGCCAGTAACACCCTGGACTGCACACCAGATGTTGATGGGTGCTTTCTGCAGAACCTTGACAGTACCTTGGGGAAATCAGGCGTCGTGATCCGCAAGCCTGCTCAGGAGCCTAATCGGATTTCTACCTGCTTATTTTCAATGACGTACTTGCCTTTTTCCTCTCACTTATCAAATTGTGCTCCCATTCTACAGCTTAATTAGTCTATGATGTCAGTTTGTGAGGGAATCATATTACCTCAGACTATTATTTCAATGATAAAACCCTTCAATTCAAAACATTTACCTAATTCCCTCCTTAGTGTTGATTCCCCCTTGGAGGAAAGGGCGACAGTGCAGAGGAAGCCAAATTTATATTTCCGACCACCATAACAAGGAGACAAAGCTTCCACCATCTCTCCTGAGGGACTTTACAATTCTCCAATCTTTGTAATCCTCTTGAGTTCCACAATGTTTCCAGGATCAACAGTTTCAAGTTTCACTTCCATGTCCCCTGTACGACCCTCCGATTTTCTTGCAAGTGCCTGTAGGTCTGAGAAGACGGACGGCACGGTGGCGCACAGCGCCAGGGACCCGGGTTCAATTCCGGCCTCGGGTCACTGTCTGTGTGGAGTTTACACACTCTCCCCGTGTCTGCGTGGGTTTCCTCCGGGTGCTCCAGTTTCCTCCCATAGTTCAAAGATGAGTGGGTTAGGTGGATTGGCCATGTTAAATTGCCCCCTAGTGTCATGGGGATTAACTGGGTAAAAAGTGGGGTTACGGGGATAAGGCATGGGTGGGATTGTTGTTGGTGCAGGCTGGCTGGCCCGAATGGCCTACATCTGCATTGTAGGGATTTTATAAATCTATGAACAACAGATGGATCCGACTTTGAGCTCTCGGGGTATAAGCTGGGAGCTGGAAGGTGGGCGGCACAGTGGTTAGAACTGCTGCTTCACATTACCAGGGACCTGGGGTCGATTCCTGACTTAGATCACTGTCTGTGCGGAGTCGCACGTTCTCCCCGTGTCTGCGTGAGTTTCCCCTGGATGCTCCAGTTTCTTCCCAAAGTCTGAAAGACGTGCTGGTTAGGGCGCATTGGCCATGCTAAATTCTCCCTCAGCGTTACCCGAACAGGCGCCGGAGTATGGCGACTAGGGGATTTCACAGTAACTTCATTGCAGTGTTAATGTAAGCCTTACTTGTGACACGAATAAATAAACTTTAAAAAGCAGGTCTGAGAGGAACACCAGGTGGATCTGACCATGATGAAGGAGCGGCGCTCCGAAAGCTTGTGATTCCAAATAAACCTGTTGGACTTTAACCTGGTGTTGCACTGGAAGATCAGCAAGTTTCGGGTGGACCAAAGCACGTCCTTCACCGAGTTGATGACCCCCCAGCAGCAGTTGATATTTGTCTCGGTGTGCGTCCCCGGAAACAGCCCGTAGAGCACAGAGTCCTGCGTCACCGAGCTGCCCGGGACGAACCGCGACAAATACCACTGCATCTCGTTCCAGACCTTCTTTGCAAAGGCACATTCCACAAGGAGGTGTGCCACCGTCTCATCAGCCCCGCAGTCGCTTCGAGGGCAGCGTGCGGTGAGGTTGAGACCCCGGGCGTGCATAAAGGATCTGACGGGGAGTGCCCTTCTCACCACCAGCCAAGCCAGGTCTTGGCGCTTGTTTGTAAGTTCTGGTGATGAGGCATTCTGCCAAATGACATTGACAGTCCGCTCAGGGAACCATCCGACAGGATCTGCCGTCTCCTTTTCTCTCAGGGCCTCGAGGACATTACGTGCAGACTGCTGCCTGGTGGACTTATAATTAAAGGTGATTTTTGAATGAATTATTCCACGAAGGACAGGTGCTGCGGTACGGTCCAACTACTTGGAGCGTTCCACGGCAATGTGGCCAGACCCATCCTCCGCAACACTTGGGACAGGTAGCACCTCAGTACTTCGTGATACTTGGTGTTAGCGTACCAAGGATTCACATGCAGCTTGATGCAGCTGTACACAAAGGTGGCCATCAGGATGAGTTTGGCTGTTTTTTTCTCCCTTTATCTAGTTGTTTGGACATCGGCTCCCTGTGGTGCATCTTCAACCTCCAGTTGAAAACAGCTCGGGAATGCGCCATAGTGCAGGAGTGGGGAATGGGCCAGACCTGCACCATGTACAGCAACATCGAGAGTGCCTCACACCTGACCTGACCAGGCTTTTACCTGCAATGAAGAGGGAGCGCCACCTCCATTTGCTCAGTTTTATGCCTGGTTCCTTCAAACCATATCCCAGGCACCTTCAGGCTGCCTGACCCGACAGTGAAGGGGACAGCCCAGTTCCCAAAGAACAGAACCTCGGTCTTGGTTCCCGAGGCCAGTTTGAACTGGTCGCAGACACTATTCAGTCCAATCAATTGGCAACAGGTTCTAGGGAGCAGGATCTTTTTTCTGACATTCTTCCAACTCAGAAATGTGGTTTGGATGCTCAGTGAGTAGGAATTTAAAGTCAGATTTGAGGGAAAATCCACAGCCAGGGCTTTTGCAGATCTTTAACAGAATCCAGAGGATGGGCTGAGAAGGAGACTGATTAAACCAGCCGTTAACATGGAGTTTGGGTTAAAATGCACCAAGGGTTAGTATCAGGGGACCTTAATCAGCAGCAGTGAGGAGTTAGAAGCGGAGAAGTGACAACAGATGGCCACGCATAGACGGGCAGAGTGAGGAGCTCTCTCAAGGGAGATGTCTGCACAGGAGCCATTTTGAATAACCCTCCCTCTCTTACTGAAATTCCGCGTCATGGTGGCACAGTGGTTGGCACTGCTGCCTCACAGCACCAGGGACCTGGGTTCGATTCCCGACTTGGGTCACTGTACTTGTGGAGTCTGCACATTCTCCCCGTGTCTGCGTGGGTTTCCTTTAGGTGCTCCGGTTTCCTCCCACAGTCCGAAAGACGTGCTGGTTAGGTGGCATTGGCCGAGCTAAATTCTCCCTCAGTGTACCCGAACAGGCGCCGGAATGTGGCGACTAGGAGATTTTCACAGTAACTTCATTGCGGTGTTAATGTAAGCCTGCTTGTGACACTAATAAATAAACTTAATTTAACGTATTATTTTACAATGTTGTATTTTGCATTTTATTTCTGCTTTGTTTGTTTTTTTTTATTTTCTGGTTCACTTCACCCAGCTGTGATTGTGCTTTGATTAATGAAGAATAATCAATAGTGACCGGTTTTTCCAGATGTTGTGATGGTTGCACGTACAGCTGTTAATTGTTTAGGCCACACAGCTGCTGTTTAGGTTAAGTTTTTGTTTTTCACTTTATCAAGATAGAACTCGACAATCAGTTTTTTTTTGTAAATTAGAAGCTCGGTTATAATATTCTGTGACCCTTGGATGACAGAATCCAGCAAGCTGAACAGCACTATCTGTCTTTTCCCATCTTGCAGAGGCTAACCTCATTGTTCTGACTTCATGTCTGTCCGTCTGCTGATTCAGGCCCCTGAGGAACACAAGGTTCGTTAGGCAACTCTCACTATTGATTTGGGCCCCGAGGGTGTGGAGATTCACTGGGCTTTATTCATAGGGGCATAAAGTACAAGAGCAGGGCAACTGTTTATTGTCCACATAAGCATTTACCTGGTGGTGTCTTTACTCTGAATCTGGGATGTTAGTTATAGTTTCTTTTGTTAAAACCATTTTACTTTATTTCCCTTCACAGCTTCAAACCTGAGTGAGACTCTGAAAGGGACTTTCGCAACTCCTTACAGTATCCCAGGTCAGAATGCTGCTCTTCCTCCAACGACTGAGAGACATCAGCCTCTGACTGAACCTGTGCCTGGCTGTTGATTTGACTGGATTTTCAGCTCCACTCTGGTGTTTACCATGTGCTCACACACTTATCTGTGATCCCACACAGACAGTGTTAGTGATTCAGGCAAAGACTGGCCTCCAAGCGTCTCTTGACATTGGACCGAGACTGTGTGGCACTTGGGACGTAATGACCACCCCATGTTAAAAACAACCTTTTGGCTAAGATGCAAATGAGCTCAAGTCTTGGAGGAGGAACCTCCCCCTTCTCCAATCAGCTTGGCTCATGTAGATCAGGCCCAGGACAGGGTGGTTTAGTCGCCCGCCCTGTCTTGTCAGCCTGGATCTGAAATGTCTCAACTTGTTGAGACTCTGAATTGGATTTGACTTGATTGAATTGGAAAAGTATAAAAAAAAACAAATCAAGACAGGCATTTTCCTCTCATCAGAATGAAGTTTGGGAATTGATATGCGGAATTTTTCCATCCTGCCCGCCACGGGGCAGGGCGGGGCGGACCATGCAAAGGTCTATTGACCTCAGGTGGGTGGTTTTGGGGTGAACACGGCTGGAAAGTCCCACCTGGTACGTCAGCAACCACATTGACAACCCCAACAGTGACAGACCTAAACATCACACCATCATCATAGCTCAGGAAATCAGGCACAGTGATGTCAACATTGGGGCGGCAAGGCGGCACAGTGATTAACACTGCTGTCTCACAGTGTCAAGGACCCGGTTTCAATTCCGGCCTTGGATAACTGTAGGTGTGAAGTTTGAACATTCTCCCTGTTTCTGCGTGGGTTTCCTCCGGATGCTCCGGTTTCCTCCCACAGTCCAAAGATGTGTAGGTTAGGTGGATTAGCCATGATAAATGTGCAGATTTATGGGGATAGGGTGAGGCAGATGGAGGAGATAGGGCTGAGTAAGATGCTCTTTTGGAGCATTGGTGCCAACTCAATGGCCTCCTTCTCCACTGTAGAGATTCTGTGGTGATAGAGTCATAGAGTCATAGAGGTTTACAGCATGGAAACAGGCCCGTCGGCCCAATTTGTCCATGCCGCCCTTTTTTTTAAAACCCCTAAACTAATCCCAATTGCCCGCATTTGGCCCATATCTCTCTGTACCCATTGTACTCATGTAACTATCTAAATGCTTTTTAAAAGACAAAATTGTGCCCACCTCTACTACCACCTCTGGCAGCTTGTTCCAGACACTCACCACCCTCTGTGTGAAAAAATTGCCCCTCTGGACACTTTTGTATCTCTCACCTCTCACCTTAAACCTATGCCCTCTAGTTTAGACTCCCCTACCTTTGGGGAAAGATATTGACTATCTAGCTGATCTGTGCCCTTCATTATTTTATAGACCTCTATAAGGTCACCCCTCAGCCTCCTACGCTCCAGAGAAAAAAGTCCCAGTCTATCCAGCCTCTCCTTATAACTCAATCCATTAAGTTCCGGTAGCATCCTAGTAAATCTTTTCTGCACTCTTTCTAGTTTAATAATATCCTTTCTATAATAGGGTGACCAGAACTGCACACAATATTCCAAGTGTGGCCTTACCAATGTCTTGTACAACTTCAACAAGATGTCCCAACTCCTGTATTCAATGTTCTAACCAATGAAACAAAGCATGCCGAATGCCTTCTTCTTCACCATTCTGTCCACCTGTGACTTCACTTTCAGGAGCTATGAACATGTACTCCTAGATCTCTTTGTTCTGTAACTCTCCCCAAAGCCCTACCATTAACTGAGTAAATCCTGCCCTGGTTCAATCTACCAAAATGCATCACCTCGCATTTATCTAAATTAAACTCCATCTGCCATTCGTCAGCCCACTGGCCCAATTGATTAAGATTCCCATTGTAATTGGAGATAACCTTCTTCACTGTCCACTATGCCACCAATCTTAGTGTCATCTGCAAACTTACTAACCATGCCTTCTATATTCTCATCCAAATCATTAATATAAATGACAAGGAGCAGTGGACCCAGCACTGATCCCTGAGGCACACCACTGGTCACAGGCCTCCAACTTGAAAAACAACTCTCTACAACCACTCTCTGGCTTCTGTCAAGGTGTACCAAGGTCCTGGTGTTGTTAAACTTCTTATTCTGTCAAGAAGCCAACTTTGTATCCATTTAGATACCTCACCCTGGATCCCGTGAGATTTAACCTTATGCAACAACCTACCATGCGGTACTTTGTCAAAGGCCTTGCTAAAGTCCATGTAGACAACATCAACTGCATTGCCCTCATCTACCTCCTTGGTTACCCCTTCAAAAAACTCAATCAAATTTGTGACACATGATTTTCCACTCACAAAGCCATGCTGACTATCCCTAATCAGTCCTTGCATTTCTAAATGCCTGTAAATCTTGTCTCTCAAAATACCTTCCAACAATTTACCCACCACAAATGTGAGGCTCACTGGTCTGTAGTTCCCAGGCTTTTCCCTGCAGCCCTTTTTAAACAAAGGCACAACATTTGCCACTCTCCAATCTTCAGGCACCCCACCCGTGACTATCGATGATTCAAATATCTCTGAGTCTATGGGTTCTATGAGTGTCCTATAGAAGTTGAATATAACCTCCCTGCTCTTGTACTCTATGCCCCTATGAGTAAAGCCCAGGATGCTGTCTACTTTAGTGACCGCTCCCTCAACCTGTACTGCCTCCTCAATGATTTATACATTGATTTATACATCCAGATCTCTTTACTCCTGTACACTTCACACCATTAAAATTCATCTGCCACTTGCCTGCCCATTACACCAACTTGTCTACATCCTTTCGAAGTTCTACACATTCTTCTCACAGTTCACAATGTTTCAGAATTTCCCATCATTCACACAACTTTATCATTTATACCATCTCCATCAATCTGGAGGCAACAGAAGCAATGTGTTATAGACATAAGTGGTTGCATGATTGCTCTAAGAGACGGTCACATGATTTGATGGTGATGTCATTAAGATGTTTCACAGGTTTCTGTCTTCGTTTCATTTTCTGTTCTGTGCTGAGAACATCTCTTTAAATAAACCTGTTGTGTGTTATTTTGAATCTACACATCTTTTTCTTTTTGTTAAAACCCTTGATCCCTAACAGAGTTAGAACATTACAACAAGAAAACTGGCGACGAGTTGGGATTTTGTTTCATTGAGAACATTTAGAGAAGATCCTAAGTAGAAAAGAAAATTTTGTGAGTCATCACACTTCGAATGTTTAAAGTCTGGGGAAAATCAACAATAGGATTGAAGACTGAAGTGCCGGTGAAGGAAGAGCAAGTAAGGGAAAAAAAGTAAGGTGGCAGATTTTCAAGGAATGTTTGGAGTTCTGCATGACAAAGTTCCGATGAGACAGGGAGGTGCTGGTAGGTTACGGGAACTGTGGTGCACGAAAGCTGCGTTGAACCTAGTGAGAAAGAAAATGAAAGCGTACAAAAGGTTCAGAGAGCTAGGCGATGATAGGGATCTAGATGAGTATACGGCTTGTAGGAAGGGACTTAAGAAAGAAATTAGGAGAGCCAGAAGGGGTCACGAGAAGGCCTTGGCAGGTAAGATTAAGGAGAACCCTAAGGCGTTCTATAAATATGTGAAGAGTAAAAGGATGAGATGTGAAGGAATAGGACCTATAAAATGTGAAGGTGAGAAAGTCTGTACAGAACCGGAAGAAATAGCAGAGGTGCTTAATGAATACTTTACCTCGGTATTCACGGTGGAAAAAGACCTGGGTGGTTGTACTACAGGATTGAGGCAGACTGAAAAGATTGAGTATGTGGACGTTAAGAAAGAGGATGTGATGGAAATTTTGAATAGCATCAAGATAGATAAGTCACCGGGACCGGATGGGATGTACCCCAGGTTACTGTGGGAGGCGAGGGAAGAGATTGCAGAGCCTCTGGCGATGATCTTTGCATCGTCGATGGAGATGGGAGAGGTTCCCGAGGATTGGAGGATTGCGGATGTGGTTCCTATATTCAAGAAAGGGAATTACCGACCGGTGAGTCTAACCTCAGTGGTTGGTAAGTTGATGGAGAAGATCCTGAGGGACAGGATTTATGAACATTTAGAGAAGTTTAGTATGCTCAAAAGTAGTCAGCACGGCTTTGTCAAAGGTAAATCGTGCCTTACGAGCCTGGTGGAGTTCTTTGAAAATGTGACTTAACACATTGACGAAGGAAAAGCGGTAGATGTGGTTTACATGGACTTCATGTAAACCACATCTACCGATAAGGTCCCCCATGCAAGACTTCTCGAGAAAGTGAGAGGGCATGGGATCCAAGGGGCTGTTGCCTTGTGGATTCAGAACTTGCTTGCCTGCAGAAGGCAGAGAGTGGTTGTAGACGGGTCTTTTTCTGAATGGAGGTCGGTCACCAGTGGAGTGCCCCAGGGATCTGTTCTGGGACCCTTGCTGTTTGTCATTTTCATAAATGACCTGGATGAGGAAGTGGAGGGATGGGTTGGTAAGTTTGCCGATGACACGAAGGTTGGTGGTGTTGTGGATACGTTGGAGGGATGTCAGAAGCTGCAGTGTGACATAGATAGCATGCAAGACTGGGCGGAGAAGTGGCAGATGTACGTCAACCCGGATAAATGCGTAGTGGTCCATTTTGGCAGGTCAAATGGGATGAAGGAGTATAATATCAAGGGTAAGACTCTTAGCAGTGTAGAGGATCAGAAGGACCTTGGGGTCCGGGTCCATAGGACTCTTAAATTGGCCTCGCAGGTAGAGGAGGTGGTTAAGAAGGCATATGGCGTGCTGGCCTTCATCAATCGAGGGATTGAGTTTAGGAGTCAGGAGATAATGATGCAGCTTTATAAGACCCTCGTCAGACCCCACTTGGAGTACTGTGCTCAGTTCTGGTCGCCTCATTACAGGAGGGATGTGGAAATGATTGAAAGGGTGCAGAGAAGATTTACAAGGATGTTGCCTGGATTGGTTGGCATTCCTTATGAGGATAGGCTGAGGGAGCTCGGTCTTTTCTCCTTGGAGAGACGAAGGATGAGAGGTGACCTGATAGAGGTATACAAGATGTTGAGAGGTATAGATCGGGTGGATTCTCGGAGGCTTTTTCCCAGGGCTGAAATGGCTGCTACGAGAGGACACAGGTTTAAGGTGCTGGGGAGTAGGTACAGAGGAGATGTCAGGGGTAAGTTTGGGTGGGTAAGGGGTGGGTGAGTGGAATCAGCTGTCGTCAGTGGTGGTGGAGGCAAACTCGATAGGGTCTTTTAAGAGACTTCTGGATGAGTACATGGGACTTAATAGGATTGAGGGTTATAGGTAAGCCTATATATAAGCCTAGGTAGGTAGGGACATGACCAGCGCAACTTGTGGGCCGAAGAGCCTGTTTGTGCTGTATTTTTTCTATGTTCTATGTGTCTTCAAGCACATAGTCCACAGATCAAGAAAGAAAAGTGTGACTTTTTCCAAGCATCAGTCCAGCATTTGGGTCATGTTATTGATAGTAAAGGCCTACATAAAGCATCTAAAAAGATAGAAGATAGTTTAGAAGTACTAGGTCTGATGAATGTGACACAATTGAGGTCCTTTTTAGGATTGGTAAATTACTATGACAAATTTGTTTCAATTTTCTAAGTGTGAAACAGTCATGAGACTGGACAACAGACTGTGAGAAAGCATACAAGGATGTCAAAGATGTTTTGCAGAAGTCTGAAGTATTGATTCATTTTAACCTGAAGCTACCATTGTTGCTTGCTTGCGATGCTTCACCTCATGGAGTTGGGGCAACTGCTTCACATATTATGCTTTCGGAAGTAGAATGACCAATAGCTTTTGCTTCGCGTACTCTGACTAGTGCTGAATCTAACTATGCTCAGGTCAGAAAAAGGAGCATTGAATATAGTTTTGGACGTACAGATGTTTCATCGTTATTTCTATGATTGTCATTTCATATTATTGACTGATCATCGACTCTTAACTACTATTTTTGGGCCATATAAAGGCAAACCTTCATTAGCTGCTCGCCGATTGCGAATATGGTCACTGATCTAATCTGCATATTTTTTCAATGTAAAGTATCATCAATCAGAGTGCCATGTTAATGCTGATGCACTATCACGCTCACCTTTACCTACTGAGCAGATGCCACAAACTAGTTTTGCTGTTGTTCTCTATTTTTCGCTAGTAGATCATTTGTATGTGACAGCTTCTCAAGTTCAGAGACAGACCAGAAATGATGCCAATACCGAGTTTTGGTAGGGAAATTGTTGGAGAGGATTCTTAGAGACAGGATATATGTGCATTTAGAACGGAACAATCTCATTAGTGACAGACAGCATGGTTTTGTAAGAGAGAGGTCGTGCCTTACAAATTTGGTGGAGTTTTTTGAGGAAGTGACAAAAACGGTTGATGAAGGAAGGGCCGTGGATGTTGTCTATATGGATTTCAGTAAGGCATTTGACAAAGTACCACATGGCAGGTTGGTTAAGAAGGTTAAGGCTCATGGGATACAGGGGGAGGTGGCTGGATGGGTGGAGAACTGGCTTGGCCATAGGAGACAGAGGGTAGTGGTCGAAGGGTCTTTTTCCAGCTGGAGGTCTGTGACCAGTGGTGTTCCGCGGGGCTCTGTACTGGGACCTCTGCTATTTGTGATATATATAAATGATTTGGAAGAAGGTGTAACTGGTGTAATCAGCAAGTTTGCGGATGACACGAAGATGGCTGGACTTGCGGATAGCGAAGAGCATTGTCGGGCAATACAGCAGGATATAGATAGGCTGGAAAATTGGGCGGAGAGGTGGCAGATGGAGTTTAATCTGGATAAATGCGAAGTGATGCAATTTGGAAGAAATAATGTTGGGAGGAGTTATACAATAAATGGCAGAGTCATCAGGAGTATAGAAACACAGAGGGACCTAGGTGTGCAAGTCCATAAATCCTTGAAGGTGGCAACACAGGTGGAGAAGGTGGTGAAGAAGGCATATGGTATGCTTGCCTTTATAGGACGGGGTATAGAGTATAAAAGCTGGAGTCTGATGATGCAGCTGTATAGAACGCTGGTTAGGCCACATTTGGAGTACTGCGTCCAGTTCTGGTCGCCGCACTACCAGAAGGACGTGGAGGCGTTAGAGAGAGTGCAGAGAAGGTTTACCAGGATGTTGCCTGGTATGGAGGGTCTTAGCTATGAGGAGAGATTGGGTAAACTGGGGTTGTTCTCCCTGGAAAGACGGAGAATGAGGGGAGATCTAATAGAGGTGTACAAGATTATGAAGGGGATAGATAGGGTGAACGGTGGGAAGCTTTTTCCCAGATCAGAAGTGACGTTCACGAGGTGTCACGGGCTCAAGGTGAGAGGGGCGAAGTATAACTCGGATATCAGAGGGACGTTTTTTACACAGAGGGTGGTGGGGGCCTGGAATGCGCTGCCAAGTAGGGTGGTGGAGGCAGGCACGCTGACATCGTTTAAGACTTACCTGGATAGTCACATGAGCAGCCTGGGAATGGAGGGATGCAAACGATTGGTCTAGTTGGACCAAGGAGCGGCACAGGCTTGGAGGGCCGAAGGGCCTGTTTCCTGTGCTGTACTGTTCTTTGTTCTTTGTTCTTTGATCCTGTGATGGGGAAGGTGATGGATAAGGTATTGAAAGAAACAATCGCTGGAACATGTTGTACGCATCCCGATTTGAAACCATGTGTATCAGGAAAGTTTGAGTGGTGGGGACTCCAAGTGATTATTCTTCCTAGTCTGTGTGGAAGGGTTCATAGAATCATAGAATCCCTACAGTGCAGAAGGAGGCCATTCAGCCTATCGAGTCTGTACTGACCACAATCCCACCCAGGCCCTATTCCCTATTTACCCTGCAAATCCCCCTGACACTAAGGGGCAATTTAGAATGGCCAATCAACCTAACCTGCACATCTTTGGACTGTGGGAGGAAACCGGAGCACCCGGAGGAAGCCCACACAGAGATGGGGAGAACGTGCAAACTTCACACAGACAGTGACCCGAGGCTGGAATTGAACCTGATCCCTGGCGCTGTAAAGCACCTTGGTCCCTGGCACTGTGAGGCACCTTGGTCCCTGGCACTGTGAGGCACCTTGGTCCCTGGCGTTGTAAAGCACCTTGGTCCCTGGCACTGTGAGGCACCTTGGTCCCTGGCACTGTGAGGCACCTTGGTCCCTGGCACTGTGAGGCACCTTGGTCCCTGGCACTGTGAGGCACCTTGGTCCCTGGCACTGTGAGGCACCTGGGTTCATGAACAACTACATGAAGGATGTCCTGGTATAGTCCGGATGAAGGAATTAGCACATAATTATTTTTGGAGGCCAGGTCTGGATGCTCAGATTGAAGAAAAAGTGGGTCAAATGTCAATCCTGTGCACGAATAAGAAATACACCACCTTTATCTCCTTTACACCCTTTGGATTGGCCTAAAATGGGTATTCCTACCCCCATTGGTACATCGTAGGGGTTTTCTCAGTAACTTCATTGCAGTGTTAATAATGCAAACCTACTTGTGACACTAAGAAACAAACTTTAAATCTATCCCATGGGATACACCCTATCCCATTGGTATATCCTGCCCTGCCCAGCAACAAAGGGATTCCTATTAGATTGGCACTTTATTGAACTAATCAGTTAGAACATAGAACATAGAACAGTACAGCACAGAACAGGCCCTTCGGCCCACGTTGTCGTGCCGAGCTTTGTCTGAAACCCAGATCAAGCTATTTCCTCCCTATCATCCCGAAGTACTCCATGTGCCTATCCAATAGCTTCTTAAATGTTCCTAAAGTTTCTGACTCCACTATCACTGCAGGCAGTCCATTCCACACCCCAACCACTCTCTGAGTAAAAAACCTACCTCGGACATCCTTCCTATATCTCCCACCATGAACCCTATAGTTATGCCCCCTAGTTACCACTCCATTCATCCGAGGAAATAGTCTTTGAACATTCACTCTATCTATCCCCCTCATCATCTTATAAACCTCTATCAAGTCTCCTCTCAACCTCCTCTGCTCCAAAGAGAAAAGCCCAAGTTCCCTCAACCTTTCCTCATAAGACCTACCCTCCAAACCAGGCAGCATCCTGGTAAATCTCCTTTGCACTCTTTCCAATGTCTCCACATCCTTCTTATAGTGAGGTGACCAGAACTGCACACAATATTCCAAATGTGGTCTCACCAAGGTCCTGTACAGTTGCAGCATAACCCCACGGCTCTTAAACTCCAACCCCCTGTTAATGAACGCCAACACACTATAGGCCTTCTTCACGGCTCTATCCACTTGAGTGGCAACCTTCAGAGATCTATGGATATGAACCCCAAGATCTCTCTGTTCCTCCACATTCTTCAGAACCCTACCTTTGACCCTGTAATCCACATTTAAATTTGTCCTACCAAAATGAATCACCTCGCATTTGTCAGGGTTAAACTCCATTTGCCATTTTTCAGCCCAGCTCTGCATCCTATCTATATCTCTTTGCAGCCTACAACAGCCCTCCACCTCATCCACTACTCCACCAATCTTGGTGTCATCAGCAAATTTACTGATCCACCCTTCAGCCCCCTCCTCCAAGTCATTTATAAAAATGACAAATAGCAGAGGACCAAGCACTGATCCCTGTGGCACTCCGCTGGTAACCGGTTTCCAGTCTGAAAATTTTCCATCCACCACCACCCTCTGTCTTCTGTTAGATAGCCAGTTACCTATCCAATCGGCCAAACTTCCCTCTATCCCACACATCCTTACTTTCTTCATAAGCCGACCATGGGGGGCTTTATCAAACGCGTTACTAAAATCCATGTATATGACATCAACTGCACTACCTTCATCTACATACTTAGTTACCTTCTCAAAAAATTCTATCAAATTTGTGAGGCAAGACTTGCCCTTCACAAATCCGTGCTGACTATCCCGGATTAAGCTGCATCTTTCTAAATAGTCGTAAATCCTATCCCTGAGGACCTTTTCCATCAACTTACCGACCACCGAAGTAAGACTAACCGGCCTATAATTACCAGGGTCATTTCTATTCCCTTTCTTAAACAGAGGAACCACATTCGCCACTCTCCAGTTCTCTGGCACCACCCCCGTGGACAGTGAGGACGTCAAGATCAATGCCAAAGGCTCTGCTATCTCATCCCTTGCCTCCCAAAGACTCCTAGGATATATTTCATCAGGCCCAGGGGACTTATCAACTTTCAGTTTATTCAAAATTGCTAGTACATCTTCCCTCCGAACATCTACTTCCTCCAGCCTATCAGCCTGTGACACCCTCTCTTCCTCAAAAACATGGCCCCTCTCCTTGGTGAACACCAAAGAAAAGTATTCATTCATCACCTCTCCTATCTCTTCTGAATCCATGCACAAATTCCCACTGCCGTCCTTGACCGGCCCCAACCTCACCCTGGTCATTCTTTTATTCCTCACATAAGAGTAAAAAGCCTTGGGGTTTTCCTTGATCCGACCCGCCAAGGACTTCTCATGCCCCCTCCTAGCTCTCCCAAGCCCCTTTTTCAGCTCATTTCTTGCTAACTTGTAACCCTCCATCGAGCCAACTGAACCTTGTTTTCTCAACCTTACATATGCTTCCTTCTTCCTCTTGACAAGACATTCCACTTCTTTTGTGAACCATGGTTCCCTTACTCGGCCATTTCCTCTCTGCCTGGCAGGGACATACCTATCAAGGACATGCAGTATTTGTTCCTTGAAAAAATTCCACTTTTCATTAGTGCCTTTCCCTGACAATTTTTGTTCCCATCCTATGCTTCCTAATTCCCGCCTGATTGCATCATAATTGCCTCTCCCCCAATTGTAAACTATGCCCTGCCGCATGGCCCTCTCCCTCTCCATTGCAATAACAAAAGACACCGAATTGTGGTCACTATCTCCAAAGTGCTCTCCCACAACCAAATCCAACACTTGGCCCGGTTCATTTCCCATTACCAAATCCAATGTGGCCCCACCTCTTGTCGGCTTATCCACATATTGTGTCAGGAAACCCTCCTGCACACACTGCACAAAAACTGCCCCATCCGAACTATTCGACCTATAAAGGTTCCAATCAATATTTGGAAAGTTAAAGTCCCCCATGACAACTACCCTGTGACCTCCACACCTATCCATAATCTGCTTAGCAATTTCTTGCTCCACATCTCTATTACTATTTGGGGGCCTATAGTAAACTCCTAACAACGTGACCGCTCCTTTCCTATTCCTAACCTCAGCCCATATTACCTCTGTAGGCAGATCCCCTTCGAAATGCCTTTCTGCAGCCGTTACACTCTCCTTGATTAACAGTGCCACTCCTCCACCTCTTTTACCAGCTACCCTACACTTACTGAAACATCTATACCCCGGAACTTCCAACAACCATTCCTGTCCTTGTTCTACCCATGTCTCCGTAATAGCCACAACATCGTAGTCCCAAGTGCCAATCCACGCCCCAAGTTCACCTACCTTATTTCAGATGCTCCTTGCATTGAAGTAGACACACCTCAACCCACCTTCTTGTCTGCTCGTACCCACTGTTGACCATGATACCCTCCCCAGTACCTCACTACACTCACTGACCTCCGGACTACAACTCCTTTTCCCATCCCCCTGACAAATTAGTTTAAACCCCCCCGAAGAGCTGTAGCAAATTTCCCTCCCAGGATATTGGTGCCCCTCTGGTTCAGGGACCGTCCTGTTGGTCCCACCTTCCCCAGAAAGTGTTCCAATTATCCACATCGCTGAAACCCTCCCTCCTACACATCCCTGCATCCATGTGTTTAACTGCACTCTCTCCCTGTTCCTCAACTCGCTATCCCGTGGCACCGGCAACATACCAGAGATGACAACCTGTTTTGTCCTGGCTCTCAGCTTCCACCCTAGCTCCCTGAATTCCTGCTTTAAATCCCCGTCCCCTCTCTTACCTATGTCTTTGGTGCCGACATGCACCACGACTTGTTCTTTAGTGATCAATCTCATATCAGTTAAAGTTAACTAGAGGCCAAAGTTTATTCCCTTGAGTGGACAATAAGAGATTTGAAAGTTAAAGTGTACATTGCATTTTGAATATCTCAAAGTTATACCATCAAAGATTGTTTCTAATAGCCAATGTTTGCTTTCTTTGAATCACAATGAACTTTCAAATTACTGCTGAACAGGGGACCATTGGAATTACAGGCCGGACAAATAGAGTTAAAGTCTATCTACTTCTCCTTCTGAGGTAGTTGCATCATTCAATGTTAATGGAGTTGTTGGACAATCACAGCAAATAATCTCCATCAAAGGACCCTTCACCATTTTGATTCTAAGTGCTGGGCGGAAATGAATCTGGGACTGTTTCAGATCCGACTTTTAGACCTGTTCTCCGGTGCCCCCATACGCACTCTGCCTGAAAAAATATCAGCGCTTCCGAATCACGCTTCACAAGCCTGTGGGCGGGGATAAACATGCCCGAAATGTGCAGCTCCAATCGGAGCCTCCAACTGCACATGCGCAGGAAAAAAATGATAGAATGCCGCTCCCCTACCACATCCCTCCCATGCCAGATAATCCCCCTGGCCTCCACAGACATTGCCCCACCCTGCCCAACATTACTGATAAACCTTATTCCCCCACCCCCTCTGCCACCCAGATCAATCGCGGGCCCCTCCCCCCATTCCCCCCACTGATCACAGGCAGAGTGGCAGCTGATCACCCTTACCCCCCCCACTGATCGCAGGCAGAGTGGCAGCTGATCACCCTTACCCCCCCCACTGATCGCAGGCAGAGTGGCAGCTGATCACCCTTACCCCCCCCCCACTGATCGCAGGCAGAGTGGCAGTGGACCCACCCCTTCGTCCCTACTGATCTCAGGCAGAGTGGCAGTGGACCCACCAACACTCCCCCGCCCCAATCACAAGGGGAATTTCACAGTAACTTAATTGCAGTGTTAATGTAAACCTTACTTGTGACTAATAAATAAACTTTACAAGCAGAAAGCCGTTGGACACTAGGCACTTACCTACTACCTCCTCACTAATCTTCACTGATGGATCGCCCAAATCGGACTTATGTGGAACTTGTCTGTTTTGCGCCGATTCCGGATGGGCGAATGCAGTGGTAAAGGGGGGAGTGCCGGTACAGTTGGGTGTCCAGCCCATTAAGTCAATTGGAATGCATGCAAATGCATTTAAATGGCCGTCGTGCCCGTTTCGGGCATGGTCCCAATCACAGCCATTTTCAGGCTTTGGTAAAGGGGGAACCAGCGTGGAGGTGGGTGCAGATCACGCTACTCGCCTCACGCCCAACTTTCCCAAGATTTCGCGCCCGAAAACGGGTGCAAAGCGATGATAAAATCGGGCCCAATGTGTCTACGATAGGCCCAGACATGAGGTGAGGAAACCCGCAATGCCACCTCCCTCCAACAGATGTCGCCACCTTTCATTGCTGCCAAAAGTCAAAGCAATGTGTGAGAAATAGGAGCTCAAATCCTAGAGGGTTCATCAGGTGGATGTGAAATGGGAACAAAACTAAGAATAGATTCTTGGAGGGCTCCAGAGGTAATGATGGAAGAGCAGGAGGAGAAGATAATGTAGTAATTCTATGGCTACACTGGATAGATATGAACTGAACCCAGAGAGCGCCGTCCCAACTAGCTGGACAGCAC
This sequence comes from Mustelus asterias, assembly GCF_964213995.1. NCBI lineage: Eukaryota > Metazoa > Chordata > Chondrichthyes > Carcharhiniformes > Triakidae > Mustelus > Mustelus asterias. The sequence goes on along the minus strand of NC_135821.1, from coordinate 29,317,402 downwards.
TCTTTCCTTTATTTTAGCCAGTGATCCAGGGGTTCCCAAACTGGGTTCCGCGGAACGCTGGGGTTCTGCATGTGATTCTCCAGAATCCAGCCTCTAATTGAACAATCTGGAAACGGCATGAAACTCAAATTGTAAAGATTAGTAATGGTGGACAATAGAGTGGGGAACAACAGCTGGTCACAGACCTGGAGCAGAAAGGTCAGGTCCTGGGCCTGGAGGAGTAAGGCCTCAGAGGTGAGTGTGGGAGATGAGAGTATGCGTGTGTGAGGTGCAAGTGTGTGTTGGGAGTGTGTGAGATGAGAGAGAGTATATGAGATGAGAGAGTTGAGTGTGTGTGAGATGAGTGTGTGTGAGTTGAGAGTGTGTAAGTGGAGGATGTGTGAGAGAGTATGCGTGTGTGTGTGAGATGGGTGTATGTGAGATGAGAGTGTGTGTGAGATGAGACTGTGTGTGAGATGAGAGTGTGTGAGTGTGTCTGTGTCCAGTATGAGAATCCAGTATTCCAGCAGCACTTTTCCCATTTGAACCCAAGGAGCAGAACCATCCCCGCCCCCATTAAAAATGACAACGGTGAGACTTTTAATAAGAGAACTTTGTAATTATATTAAACGTATATGTATAGTATACATATAAGAAATGGAAAAACCTTTTATAAATTAGGTCTTGGTATGTTTGTAACCATTGCACAAAAGCAATATTTTGTTGCTGTTTGTTCTTCAGCACAATGGGAATGTTTCTCAGGGGACCGTCAGTAGTTTTGGGAGGTCAAATGGGTTCCATGGCTGGAAAAGTTTGGGAAGTGCTGCAGTAATCTATTCTCGTGTTCCCACTCTGCCCCCTTACTCCTTTTTCAGATCTGCTGTGTGATTTCTGTATCCAGCTGTGTTCTGTGTTCCAATGAACGTGACTATTGTCCTGTCTCATTTCATCCTTCCAATCTTTAGGCACTTGGGGAGTTCCATCACTGGCTGACCTCCTTTCATTCTCATAGGAAAATGTTTCTCTGTATCCAGATGACTTCCTCTTTGAGTGTGTATTCATGTTTAATGACTCTTTAACTGAGCAACTTGTATCCAAATCTACTTGGGCGAGACCTCATTTCAATTCACGTTTGTTATCGTCACGCCTTGTTCTTTTCCATTACAGTTGGAAACCTGCCCTCCAGTACTCTCCTATTGCACCTCAGCCTCCAAAACTATGTAAAAGATAAAGTCGCCATTGTCCCAGATAACCGTGGGCTATTTTTCCCCTTTGAGGGGGAGAGCTGACTGGTGGTGATTTAGCCCGAGGATCACCACACCTCAGGCGAGGGGCAAGGTTTTTACACAGAGGGTGGTGAATGTCTGGAACGCGCTGCCCAGGGGAGTGATGGGAGCTGGTACTATAGCGGCATTTAAGGGACAACTAAATGAATACATGAATAGGATGGGAATGGAAGGATGCGGACTCCGTTTGTGCATGCGGTTTTAGTTTAGGCAGGCATCATGATCAGCGCAGGCTTGAAGGGCCTGTTCCTGTGTTGTACTATTCTTTGTTCTACTGTTAGATCACATGGGATCGAGGGAGAACTAGCCAATTGGATACAAAATTGCCTTGCCAGTTGGAGACAGAGGGTGGCGGTAGAGGGTTGTTTTTCAGACTGGAGGTCTGTGACGAGCGGTGTGCCACAGGGATTAGTGCTGGGTCCACTGTTGTTTGTCATTTATATAAACGCTTTGGATGAGAATATAGGAGGCATGGTTAGTAAGTTTGTGGATGATGCCAAAATTGGTGGTGTAATGGAAATGAAGAAGATTATCTAACACTGAGCGGAATCTTGATCAACTGGGCCAGTGGGCCGAGGAATGGCAGATGGAGTTTAATTCAGATAAATGCGAGGTGTTGCATTTTGGTCAGACAAACCAGGGCAGGCCTTACATAGTTAATGGTAGGGCCCTGGGGAGTGTTGTTAAACAGAGAGACCTCGAGGTGCAGGTACATAGTTCCTTGAAAGTGGCGTCACAAGTAGACAGGATGGTGAAGAAGGTGTTTGGTACACTTGCCTTCATCGGTCAGAGCATTGTGTACATGAGTTGGGACGTTATGTTACAACTGTGCAAGACATTGGTAAGGCCACATTTGGAGTATTGCATACAATTCTGGTCACCCTGCTATAGGAAGGATGTTACTAAACTGGAAAGGGTGCAAAAAAGATTCACATGATGTTACCGGGACTGGAAGGCTTGAATCATAAGGAGAGGCTGGACTTTTTTCCCTGTAGTGTAGGAGTGAGGGGTGATCATATAGAAGTCTATAAAATCATGAGGGGCATAGATAAGGTGAATAGCCAAAGTCTTTTCCCCAGGGAAGGGGAGTCCAAAACTAGAGGTCATAGGTTTAAGGTGAGAGGGGAAAGATTTAAAAGGGACCTGAGGGGCAAATTCTTCACACGGAGGTTGGTGCGTATATGGAATGGGCTGCCAGAGGCAGTGGTAGAGGTGGGTACAATGGGGCAGCACAGTGGTTAGCACTGCTGCCTCACAGCACCAGGGACCCGGGTTCGATTCCCGGCTTGGGCCACGGTTTGTGTGGAGTCTGCATGTTCTCCCCGTGTCTGTGTGCATTTCGTCATGATGTGTCACAGTGCAAAAGACATGCTGGTTCATTCATAGAACCCTACAGTGCCGAAAGAGGCCATTCGGCCCATCGAGTCTGCACCGACCACAATCCCACCCAGGCCCTACCCCCATACCCCTACATATTTTACCCGCTAATCCCTCTAACCTACTCATCTCAGGACACTAAGGGGCAATTTTAGCATGGCCAATCAACCTAACCCGCACATCTTTGGTTGGGTGCATTGGCCATACTAAGTTCTCCCTCTGTGTACCCGAACAGGCATTGGAATGTGGCGACTAGGGGATTTTCACAGTAACTTCATTGCAATGTTAATGTAAGCCTACATTAACATTGCAATGTGTGACACAAACCTTTAAAAAAAATGACAACATTTAAAAGACATTTGGACAGATACATCGGAAAGGTTTAGAGGGATATGGGTCAAACACAGGCAAATGGGAGTAGCTCAGTTTAGGAAACCTGGTTGGCATGGACGAGTTGGGTCAAAGGGCCTGTATCCAAGCTGGATACATAGTATCATAGTGTCTATGATACATCTGAGCTAAAGTAACCAACCCCCCAAACTATATTGCTGCCATTGCCGTTGCAGAGAGCAGTAAGTAGAGTTACAGCGTCAGCAGCAGTGATAAGAGTGAGGACGCTGCAACATTAAAATAATAAGCAATACAAATCTATCATTCACTTCACTAATATCGGTAGAGGGAGATGCTACGAAGGAAACCGCTAGTTAGCCTCCTTCTATGCAGGGGAAAGAACCCCGCCACCTCCCAGCCAAAAATTGCTGAGTTTTTCCAGAAATTGTTGACAAGCGGAGCCCTGTCCCATGTCCCCGGCAGCTGCCTCCCTTTACATCAAGGTGGTTATTTATTTGCCAATTCATTCCATTCGGATTTTGGATGACAAGTGTGTTACTAAACCCTTGGCGCTGTTTGCAACGCGAGCTCAAGACAAAAGTAAACATATTTCAGCTCTGAGTTAAAATCTTCGCTTCCTCATTTACATATTCAGGTCTATTTTCCAACAGGACAGAACCTCTCTTCCTGAAACTGCCAATTGGCACCACGAATGGTGATCACGTGAGAACCCTGCTCCTGATTGGTCAGTGTAAATGTCACTCAATTCCAAAGCTGCATTGTGATTGGTGCATTTGTTTGGAGGGGCGGGTCTGCTGCTTCAGTGCTACTTGCAATGAAAGGAAGACTTGCATTTTGGTAGCGCCTTTCACCACCACTGGCAGCCTCAAACTGTGCACAGTGCGCTCCCACATACAGTAATGTGACAATGAGCAAATCAGGTCTGGAGTCAGGCAGGGCTGCCCTCTCTCCTTCCTTTTTGTGTGTTGCATTGAACCCTTTGCCGAGGCCCTCAGAAGCGACCCAGGCATCAAAGGGGTTACAATCCCAGGCAGCGGAGGGACGCAAGTCAAAGCCTCCCTCTCCATGGATGACGTGGCTGTTTTCTGCTCGGACCCCTCATCTGTTCGCAGGCTTCTTCGAGTCTGTGAGCAGTTCGAGCTGGCCTCGGGAGCCAAAGTCAACCAGGGTAAGAGTGAGGCCATGTTCTTTGGGAACTGGCCTGACACATCCTTTGTCCCCTTCACCATTAGGGTAGACTACCTCAAGGTGCTGGGGATATGGTTCGGAGCGGCAGGGGCATGCGGCAAAAACTGGGAGGAGCGCATCGCCAAAGCCAGACAAAAATTGGGATTGTGGGAGCAACGCTTCCTCTCCGTCACTGGGAAGAACCTTGTGATCCGATGCGAGGTCCTGTCCGTGTTGTTGTACGTGGCGCAGGTGTGGCCTCTTCCCAAGTCCTGCGCAGCAGAAGTGACCCGGGCCATCTTCAAGTTTATCTGGAGATCAAAGATGGATCGTGTCCGGAGGGAGGCGATGCACAAATCTCCAGAGAACGGAGGGAAAAACATTCCCAACGCCGCCCTCATCCTGATGGCCACCTTTGTGTGCGGCTGCATCAAGCTGTGTGTAGATCCTCGGTACAGTAACAGCAAGTGCCACTATTTTTTGAGGTTCTACCTGTCCCAAGTAGTTGGACCGTACCGCAGCACCTGTCCTTCGTGGAGAAATTCTTCCGGAAACACACCTTTGACCACATGGCTATCAAGCAGTGGTCAGCACATAATGTCCTTGAGGCCCTGAGAGAAAAGGAGACGGCAGATCCTGTCGGATGGTTCCCTGAGCGGACTGTCAATGTCATTTGGCAGAATGCCTCATCACCAGAACTCACAAACAAGCACCAAGACCTGGCTTGGCTGGTGGTGAGAAGGGCACTCCCCGTCAGATCCTTTATGCACGCCCGGGGTCTCAACCTCACCGCACGCTGCCCTCGAAGCGGCTGCGGGGCTGATGAGACGGTCGCATACCTCCTTGTGGAATGTGCCTTTGCAAAGAAGGTCTGGAGTGAGATGCAGTGGTATTTGTCGCGGTTCGTCCCGGGCAGCTCGGTGACGCAGGACTCTGTGCTCTACGGGCTGTTTCCGGGGACGCACACCGAGACAAATATCAACTGCTGCTGGAGGGTCATCAACTCGGTGAAGGACGCACTTTGGTCCGCCCGAAACTTGCTGATCTTCCAGCTGAAAGATTTGTCCTCGACCGAGTGTTGCAGACTGGCACATTTCCAAGGTCCAGGACTACGTGCTCAGGGACGCGCTCAAGCTTGGGGCAGCCGCCGCCAAGGCACAATGGGGAAAGGCCACCGTGTAAAGCGTCTCAACCGAGGCAGACCGAGGGCCGGGTAACTGCAGAATACCCTCGGCCTGCGTAACTGTGTGCCAATCTGAAAAATAACGGCACACAGTAAACTCGGATGTATGTATATAGTTTTAAGTAATGAATGTAATGTTTTGTAAATAAGCACTGTATTGTAGGGTAAAAATGATTCATTTATTGGACTGTTTGTAACTTTTGGATCTGTCGTTTGCAATGTCTTATTTGAGAGTTTCTTTTTTGTGAATAAAGTATATTTTTGAAATAAATTTAAAAATGTGACAATGAGCAGATCATTGTTTGCGAAGTATTGACCAGGACACCAGGGATAACAAGAAAAAACAATACAGCATAGAAAGAGGCCCTTCAGCCCACCAAGCCTGGTTTCTATCCCTCTGTTCGCCTCCTGTTCATGAGTTTAGTCTAAGTATTAGTGTTACAAGTAGGCTTACATTAACACTGCAATGAAATTACTGTGAAAATCCCCTAGTCGCCACACTCCAGCGCCTGTTCGGGTACACTGAGGGAGAATTTAGCATGGACAATGCACCGAACCAGCATGTCTTTCAGATAGTGGGAGGAAACTGGAGCACCCAGAGGAAACGCACACAGACGTGGGGAGAGCATGCAGACTCTTCACAGTGACCCAAGCCAGGAATCAAACCCAGGTCCCTAGTTCTGTGAGGCAGCAGTGCTAACGCCTGTTCCTCCATGCCATCTCTATGTCTCTATCAAGATACACCTTGAACATTGCTAATATGCCTGCTTCCACTATCTCTACTGGCAGTGCATTCCAAGCAGCCACCACCCTCTGTGTGAAACACTTTCCTCGCATGTCTCCTCTAAACTTTCCCCCTCTCACTTTAAACCTGTGACCTCTTGTAGTCAACCCTTCCACCCTGGGGAAAAAGCTTCTGACTATCCACCCTGTCTGTGCCTCTCATAATTTTGTAGGCTTCTATCAGGTTACCCTTCAGCCTCCGTCTTTCCAGTGAAAACAATCCGAGTTTATCCAATCTCTCCTCAAAGCTAAAACCCTCCAGACCAGACAACATCCTGGTAAACTTTCTTTGCACCCTTTCCAAAGCTTCCATGTCCTTCTGGTAGCGTGATGGCCAGAACTGCACGCAGTACTCCAAATGCAGCCTAACCTAAGTTTTATACAGCCATAACATAAATTGCCAACCTTTATAAGAAGTGGCATGGTTAGCACCACTGCCTCACAGCACCAGGGACCCTGGTTCGATTCCTGACTTGGGTCATTGTCTGTGAAGAGTTTGCATGTTCTCCCGGTGTTTGCGTGTGTTTCCTCCGGGCGCTCCGGTTTCCTCCCACAGTCCGAAAGACATGCTGGTTACGTGCATTGGCCATGCTCAATTGTCCCTCAGTGTACCCAAACAAGCGCTGGAGTGTGGCGAGTGGTGGGTTTTCACAGTTACTTCATTGCTGTGTTAATGTAAGCCTACTTGTGACACTAATAAATTAACTGTAAAAACTTTAACTTTAGTCGATGCCCTGGCCGATGCTGTATGCCTTCTCGACCACCTCATCCACCTGTGTTGCCACTTTCAGGGAGGCGTGGACCTGTACCCCCAGATCCCACTGTATTGTCAATGCTCCTAAAGGTTCTGCCATTTACTGTACAATTCGCGCCTGAATTTGATCTTCCAAAATGCATAACCTCGCATTTGTCCGGATTAAACTCCATCTGCCATTTCTCTGCCCAAGTCTGCAATCTATGGGAGAGCTATGGAATCTGTGAGGACCGACAGGGCCTTAGTCTAACACAGATTTGTCCAAACTTTTTGTGTGTGGGGCCACGTTTCAACTTTTTTTCTCACTCAAGGAGCCAGTAAGCAAATTTTGGAAAGATAAGGTTTGGCACAACATTAAACATGAACTTCAAAAAAAAGCTGATGTATTAAAAGAAACAACTTGCTGAGCAAAACAATGATGTCAAAGCAATGATCTGATCATTTAAAATAATGGCCGGTATTTTACCGCCCTGCCCACTACGGGAATCGGAGCGGGTGAGGTCCAAAGTCCAAAGATGTGCGGGTTAGGTTGATTGGCCATGCTAAAATTGCCTCTTAGTGTCCTGAGATGCATAGGTTAGAGGGATTAGCAGGTAAATGTATAGGGATATGGGAGTAGGGCCTGGGTGGGATTGTGGTCGGTGCAGACTCGATGGGCCCAATGGCCTCTTTCTGCACTGTAGGGCTGTGAGAATGATTTCTATGATTTCTATGAACAAGGGGCAGGCAACGGAAAGGTTTGTTGACCTCGGGCAGGATTTTACAGTTTCGGGTCACGTGAGGCCGTAATCCCGGCCGATGAGTAAAAATAAAGATGACGGTTCGAGTGTGAAGGTGAGTGTGTAGGTAACTGGCACGCTCCCAATCTCAGGGTGTTCACTCACTCATCCACTGTGCGGGTGGGTGGGAGTATGTGTTGGGAATGAGGGTAAGTGAGAATCCTGAGACTGGGAACAAGCCCCACACACACACACACACTCCCTCTCTTCCTTACCCACACACTCACTTGCTCTCCCCTCTCTCTCTCACACACAAACACAAACTTTCTCCTCTCTCACACACATATAAACACCCACACACTCTCCTTTCTCTCTCTCACACACTTTCACAAACTCTCCTCTCTCACAAACACATAAACACCCGTCCAATCTCCCTTCTCTCACTCACATTCTTCCCTCTCACTCATTCTCACACACACACACATTTTCTCTTTCAAACATACACTCACATAAACACACTCTCAGGCCAACACTCTCTCACACACACACACACACTCTCTCTCTCACATACACACTCTCCCCTCACACACTCCCCTGTCACCACACACACGCATCTCCCCTCACACACCCACACGCTCCCCTGTCACCACACATACTCTCTCTCTCTCTCTCTCTGTGCCTCCCTCTCTCACACTCACTAATGGGCCAACCAGCAGCCAATGCAGGAACCTGTGGAAAAGCAGCTTTGTGACATTTTTCAAACATGCATCAGTTGAATGTCCAACAAGCTTTGGGTGGGCGGGTCCAGAGGACTCGGTTGGGGGGGTCACAAGTGTGGCCCACAAACTGTGAGTTGGACAAGCCTGGTTTAACAAATCATACAATTTCAATACACATTAAAGATTCAATACACAATAAAGAGACAATACACATCTCTTTAACCTGTGCTTAATGCTCCCTCCACCCATATTGTCTGTATCGTTAAGATCTGGCTGGTTGTAGGGATTCGCATTCTAATCAGTATTCTGTAACTTGATTTTTGTGTCTCTGTGTCCTGTTTGAGAGCAGATTTCCACTCCATCTGACGAAGGAGCAGCGCTCCGAAAGCTAATGGTATTTGCTACCAAATAAACCTGTTGGACTTTAACCTGGTGTTGTTAAAACTCTTACTGTTAACAAATCATCTGACAGTGCAGCATTCCCTCAGTCTCACACTGGAGAAACAGCCAAGACTTTTTGTACCTAGCCCAAGAGGAAATTCCAGTCACACTGGTTCCAGCTGGAACTAGTTCTGAACAGTACGGGGCACAGTATAAGAACAGTTCAGAACTGGCATTCAAGTGGAAAGTGCCGATCAATACCGGCGTCGGTACCGGTAAGCTGGATGGTGGTGCCATTCCAAAGGTGTGCAGGTCAGGTGGATTGCTAAATTGCCCCTTCGTGTCTCAGATTGTGTATGTTAGGTGGATTAGGGGTTATGGGGATTGAGTGAGGTGTATGGGCCTGGGTTAGATGCTGAGTTGGTCAAACTTGATGGGCCAAATGGCCTCCTTCTGCACTGTAGGGATTCCATAATACTGGCAGGCCAGTAGAAAATGCTGCAACTACTGGTCCTCGCTGGTTATTTTTCCATTTTATCCACTGTTCTTTATATTGCACTTGTATTTATTGCTTAGATGCATCTATTTACCATTTTTATTACTGTGCAGCTCAAGGACAACTGATGCCTATAGCTCCCCCTTCCAATCCGTATTTCTGAGGATGGAAATATCCAAGGTTAATAAGTTAATGATTCTGCAGTTGTCGGGAAGCATGGTCGGTGCAGGCTTGGAGGACCAAAGGGTCTGTTCCTGTGCTGTAATTTTCTTTGCTCTTTCTTTGTTCATTGTTCTTTGTTAAAAGTATGCATGAAAACTGTTGTATATTTAAGTGGTTGCATGATTGCTTTAAGAGTCAGTCACATGATTTGATAGGGATATCATTGGGGTGTTGGCTGCTGTTCAGTTTCAGTTTCCACTCTGTACAAGCAAGAACTCCGACAATTAATCTGTTGTTGTTAGTTTGAATCTGTGAGCAAACCACTTATTTTCCTTTTTGTATATAGAGTGGATGGGATGTGTTTATTTCCTTTTACAGAGAGCTCAGTGACTAGGGGGCATTCCATGATTCTCCCCATCAGCCTCTGATAAGCTGCAATATGTCCTCCTTCCAACAGATGTCACTACCTTGCCTTGCGGCCAAACTTCAAACCAATGAGTGAGAAATAGGAGCTCAAGTTCCAGGGGGGGTTCATCACGTGACTTCCTGCCTCCATCCACCCTGACACTTCTACCATCAGCCACTCTAAAATTGCCTTGGCTTTGGAGTCCATGAGGGTCAGATTGCTGGGTTGGAAAATTGCCCCTCAGTTGCCCCCTGTGCCGAGGGCAGAGGTCGAATCCCACCTTGAGGATCGAGGTCAGGAATTGACTGTGTAGACCAGGCTGCTCTCCTCCTGAGGACCTGGCAGCATTGTTTGCAATGTCAGGCCCTTTGTGGCCTGAGGAGAAAATGCTACAAGAGCAGAACATTCCTTTTGGAGCTCGATGCCAGGCATGTCCTAACACTAGACACTAGGCCCAACCCTCAGCAACCCAGAATCACCACAGGTGTGAGCACCACTTCATACCATTCAAGATGAGAAATGGGCCGTCATCTGCCCCTTGGACCGATTGCAGGGTCACAGAACTGTTACAGAGCAGAAGGAGACCAGTTGGTCTACATCAGCTCCTGAATTTCAACTGCCCCCTCACCATGTCCAATCCCTCTTGACACCAAGAAACTGCAACCTGCCCAGGCAGCAGAGGAAGAACAAGAAGACAGTGAATATAAAGAAACACTCACTCGATTTCACTGTCTCAACCTCCAGCTCCAATAGGTGTGGTGAGAGTGACGGCCCTTGACATCAGGGTAGCATTTGACCGAATGTGGCATCAAGGAGCCCTCGCAAAACTGGGAATTGGGGGAAAACACTCTGCTGGGTGGAGTCATGCCCAGTACAAAGGAAGATGGTTGTTGGAGGTCAGTCATCTCAGCTGTGGTTCATCAGGGCAGTTGTTCTTCAGGGTAGTGTCCTAGGCCCAATCATCTTCAGCTGGTGAACGTCAGTAGAGTCATAGAGATGTACAGCATGGAAACAGGCCCTTCGGCCCAACTCATTTATGCCAACCAGGCTTCCTAAACTGAACTAGCCCCATTTGCCTGCGTTTGCCCCATCCCTCTAAACCTTTCCCATCCGTGTACTGCTCCAAATGTCTTTTAAACATTGTCATTTTACCCACTTCTACCACCTCCTCTAGCAGTTCATTCCATACATGCACCACCCTCTGTGGGAAAAGTTGCCCCTCACGTCCCTTTTAAATCTTTCCCCTCTCACCTTAAATCTATACCCTCTAGTTTTGGACTCCACTACCCTGGGGGAAAGACCTTGGCTATTCACCTTATCTGTGCCCCTCATGATTTTATAAACCTCTATAAGGTCAACCCTCAGCCTCTCCTTAAATTCAAACCTTCCAGTCCCAGTAACATCCTTGCAAATCTTTTTTGCACCCTTTCCAGTTTAATAACATCCTTCCTATAGCAGGGTGACCAGAATTGTACGCAATACTCCAAATGTGGCCTTACCAGTGTCTTGTACAGCTGTAACATAATGTCCCAACTCCTGTACCCAATGCTCTGACCAATGAAGGCAAGTGTGCCAAACGCCGCCTTCACCACCCTGTCTACCTGTGACACCACTTTCAAGGAGCTATGTACCTGCACCCCAGGTCTCTCTGATCAAATACAATCATGGCTGATCTGGGAATGTTCACTGATGGTTGCACAATGTTCATGACTCCCCAAATACTGAAGCAGTTCATGTCCAAATGCAGCAAGATCTGGGGAATATTCAGTCTTTGGCTGACAGGTGGTAAGTAACATTAGCACCACACAAGTGCCAGGCAATGACCATTGGGCTTTTGAATGGACCTACCTCGTATTAAGTTGATCTTTCTCTACACCCTAGCTATGACTGTAACCCTACATTCTGCACCCTCTCTTTTCCTTCTCTATGAATGGTATGCTTTGTCTGTATAGAAACGCAAGAAACAATACCTTTCACTGTATACTATTACATGTGACTATAATAAATCAAATCAAATCAAATCTCCAGCAAGATAGAATCTAACTATTGCCCCTTGACATTCAATGGCATTACTATCACTTCTGAATTCCCCCACTATCAACATCCTGGCAGGTTACCATTGATCAGAAACTGATAAATAACTATAAATTTATATAAATAACTATAAATACTGTGGCTACGAGGGCAGGTCAGAGGCTAGGAATCCTGTGGCGAGTAACTCTCCTCCTGACTCTCCAAGTCTACAGTCCCAAGTCCATCATCTACAAGGCACAAGGCAGGAGTGTGATGGAATACTCCCCACTTGCCTGGATGGGTGCAGCTCCAACAACACTCAAGAAGCTTGACACCATCCAGGACAAAGTAACCCATTTGATTGCGACCCCTTCCACAAACCTTCACTCCCCCACCACCGAAGCACAATGGCAGTAGTGTGTGCCATCTACAAGATGCACTGCAGCAACTCACCAAGACACCTTAGAGAGCACCTTCCAAACCCACGCCCGTTACCATCGAAAAGGACAAGGGCAGCAGGTACATGGGAACACCACCACCTGGAGGTTCCCCTCCAAGTCACTAACAATCCTGACTTGGAAATATATTGCCGTTCCTTCACTGTCGCTGGATCAAAATCCTGGAACTCCCTCCCTAACAGCACTGTGGGTGTACCTACACCATGTGGAAGGCAGCTGTTCAAGAAGGCAGCTCACCACCATCTTCTCAAGGGCAATTAGGGATGGGCAATAAATACTGAACCAACCAGTGACATCCACATCCCATGAATGAATTAAAAAGGGTGGGAGCTCACTGGGATTTGGGGGGGGCGGGGGGGGGGTGACATCACAGACAAGGTCACAGACTGGGGTCTGATGTTGCAGATGTATAGAACGTTGGTTCGGCCGCATCTGGAATACTGCATCCAGTTCTGGTCGCCACACTACCAGAAGGACGTGGAGGCTTTGGAGAGAGTACAGAGGAGGTTTACCAGGATGTTACCTGGTATGGAGGGGCTTAGTTATGAGGAGAGATTGGGTAAACTGGGGTTGTTCTCCCTGGAAAGACGGAGGATGAGGGGAGACTTAATAGAGGTGTATAAAATTATGAAAAGCATAGATAGGGTGAACGGTGGGAAGCTTTTCCCCAGGTCGGTGGTGACGTTCACGAGGGGTCATAGGTTCAAGGTGAAGGGGGGGAGGTTTAACACAGATATCAGACGGACATATTTTACACAGAGGGTGGTGGGGGCCTGGAATGCGCTGCCAGGCAAGGTGGTGGAGGCAGACACACTGGGAACGTTTAAGACTTATCTAGATAGCCATATGAACGGAGTGGGAATGGAGGGATACAAAATAATGGTCTAGTTTGGACCAGGGAGCGGCACGGGCTTGGAGGGCCGAAGGGCCTGTTCCTGTGCTGTATTGTTCTTTATTCTTTGTTCTTTGCTGTAGTGCCCTCACATGATAACTTCAATCAGCCAGGTTGATCTGTGTAACCTCGAAATACTTGTGACATTGGAAAGCCTGTCAAAAAGTCTGCAATGTCAAGAGTTTGGAGCAATCCAATCGCTTGCTATATCTGTCACTTTGCAATCTGCTGTGGCCTCGCCTCGCCAGAACTGAGGGAGGGAATTTGGAAGTTTACAACCAATCTATCCCCAACCTCTGCAGCAACTCCATTGAAGACACTTAGATGGAAGCCATCAGATCCAGGGGACTTGTCAACCTCCAGTCCCATTAGTTGCCTTGTACTCTTTCTCTTCCTACAATAATTGTTTCAATTTCCTTCCTCTCTTTGCCCTGATTTTCGATTATTATTGGGATTGTGAAGGTCGAAGTCCTCACCCTGTACTTTCCTTATAAATTAGAGATAGTTATCCTCATGGCTGTTTCTAAAAATGTAAACACTGAACCAAGACCTTGGAAAATGGCTGAGTCTCTGTCTGTGATCCCTGAACCTCTGAAGTATAGAAAACAGGAGGAGGCCATTCAGCCCTTCAAGCCTGTTCTGCATTCATTATGATCATGGCTGATTGAGGCAGCATGGTGGCACAGTGGTTAGCATTGCTGCTTCACAGTGCCAGGGACCCGGGTCCAATCCCCGGCTTGGGAGACTGCGCGGAATGTCCCTGTGTCTGTGTGGGTTTCCTCTAGGTGCTCTGGTTTCCTCCACAGTCCAAAAGATGTGCTGGTTAGGGTGCATTGGCCATGCTAAATTCTCCCTCAGTGTACCCGAACAGGTGCCGGAGTGTGGCGACTAGGGGATTTTCACAGTGACTTCATTGTAAGCCTACTTGTGACGAATGAATAAAATAAACTCAGTAACCTGTTCCCTCCATAGCCTTTGATCCCTTTACCCCAAAACACAATGTTTTGGCCTCAACTACTTTCTGTGGTAGTAAATTCCACAGATTCACCACTCTCTGGATGAAGAAAGTTCTCCTCATCTCTGTCCTAAATGGTTTACCCCATATCCTTAGACTATGACCCCTGTTTCTAGACTCCCCCACCATCAGGAACATCTTTCCTGCATCTACCCTGTCAAATCTCGATAGAATGTTATAGGATTCCAGGAGATCCTCCCTCATTTTTCTAAGCCCCAGTGAATATCATCCTAACCAACTTCATCTCTCCTCATGCCCCAGTCCCGCCATCCTAGGAATCACGTCTGGCAGTGTCACAGAAATTTACACCATGTTATCCCTCAAGAGACACTAATGCCCATCCCTTCCCCCTAACCCCCATGGGCTGCAAAGACTAAATTCAAAGAGAGCTATACAAAGGCCATCTGCATTTCCAAGGCAAACTGGCCAACCAGAGGCTTTTTGTCTGCTAGGACAAAGGACCCTCCAACCTTCCTTTTAATTCTCAATGGTTGAGACAACTAACCATTTTGGGGACCCAGAAAAGCCATTGTGGCAAGAAGAGAGTCATGTGACATGAACCGCTAGCTAATGGGACTAGTTATAGTGCCTTGCTGTACTGCAAACCCAATCCTCTATTTCACTATCTAACTAGCAGCAACACTGTAAAGGGGCTCTGCCCAGAATTGAAACCATGCCCCATCTACACTGATCCTACTGGAATTTCTGTCAAATTGTCTCCAAGACCTATTCAGTTCTGCATGTCCATCTCATCACGTGAATTTGATTTGATTGGATTTGATTTGATTTATTATTGTTACATGTATTAGTATACAATGAAAAGTATTGATTCTTGCTGTACAGACAAAGCATACCGTTCATAGAGAAGGAAACAAGAGAGTACAGAATGTAGTGTTACAGTCATAGCTAGGGTGTAGAGAAAGATCATCTGAATGCAAGGTCCACTCAAAAGTCTGATGGCAGCAGGGAAGAAGCTGTTCTTGAGTCGGTTGGTACGTGACCTCAGACTTTTGTATCTTTTTCCCAAAGGAAGAAGGTGGAAAAGAGAATGTCTGGGGTGCATGGGGTCCTTAATTATGCCGGCTGCTTTGCCGAGGCAGCGGGAAGTGTAGACAGAGTCAATGGATGGGAGGCTGGTTTGCGTGATGGATTGGGCTTCATTCACGACCTTTTGTAGTTTCTTGCGGTCTTGGGCAGAGCAGGAGCCATACCAAGCTGTGATACAACCAGAAAGAATGCTTTCTATGGTGCATCTATAAAAGTTGGTGAGAGTCGTAACTGACATGCAAAATTTCCTTAGACTTCTGAGAAAGTAGAGGTGTTGGTGGGCTTTCTTAACTATAATGTCGGCATGGGGGGACCAGGACAGATTGTTGGTGATCTGAACACCTGAAAACCTGAAACTCTCGACCATTTCTACTCCGTTCCTATTGATGTAGACAGGGTCATGTTCTCCTTTACGCTTCCTGAAGTCGATGACAATCTCCTTCGTTTTGTTGACATTGAGGGAGAGATTATTGTTGCCGCACCAGTTCACCAGATTCTCTATCTCATTCCTGTACTCTGTCTCATCATTGTTTGAGATCTGACCCACTACGGTGGTGTCGTCAGCAAACTTGAAAATCGAGTTGGAGGGAATTTGGCCACACAGTCATAGGTGTATAAGGAGTATAGTAGGGGGCTGAGAACACAGCCTTGTGGGGCACCGGTGTTAAGGATGATCGTGGAGGAGGTGTTGTTGCCAATCCTTACTGATTGTGGTCTGTGGGTTAGGAAGTTCAGGATCCAGTTGCAGAGGGAGGAGCCGAGGCCCGGGCCAGGGAGTTTGGAGATGAGTTTCGTAGGAATAATGGTGTTGAAGGCTGAGCTGTAGTCGATAAACAGGAGTCTGACACGGGTGTCCTTGTTATCTAGGTGTTCCAGGGTTGAGTGCAGGACCAGGGAAATGGCATCTGCTGTGGACCTGTTACAGCAGTAGGCAAACTGTAGTGGATCCAGGTAGTCCGGGAGGCTGGAATTGATTTGTGCCATGACTAACCTTTCGACGTATTTCATAATGATGGATGTCAGAGACACTGGATGATTATTCAGGCACTAAGGCACATTAAGGCATGCTGCTTGGCTTTTCTTAGGTACTGGGATGATGGTTGTCTTCTTGAAGCAGATAGGGACCTCAGATTGTTGTAAAGAGAGGTTGAAGATGTCTGTGAATACCCCCGCCAGCTGCTCCACGCAGGATTTGAGTGCTTTCCGTGAGTTGACCTTCGGGAAAGCTGCTCTGACGTCTGCAATGGTGATCTCAGATACAGGTTCATTTGAGGCTTCTGGGGTGGAGGGGATGCTCTCACTGACCTCTTGCTCAAAACAGGCTTGGAATGCATTGAGCTCATCAGGGAGAGGTGCGTTGGAGCCGGCGATTTTACATGCCTTCATCTTATAGCCTATTTTGTCTTGCAGCCTTGCCATAGTGGAAGGGTAGTGGTAGTGGAAGGGTCTTTTTCCGGCTGGAGGCCTGTGACTAGTGGTAGAACATAGAACATAGAACATAGAACATTACAGCGCAGAACAGGCCCTTCGGCCCACGATGTTGCACCGACCAGTAAAAAAAAAAAACTGTGACCCTCCAACCTAAACCAATTTCTTTTCGTCCATGAACCTATCTACGGATCTCTTAAACGCCCCCAAACTAGGCGCATTTACTACTGATGCTGGCAGGGCATTCCAATCCCTCACCACCCTCTGGGTAAAGAACCTACCCCTGACATCGGTTCTATAACTACCCTCCCTCAATTTAAAGCCATGCCCCCTCGTGCTGGATTTCTCCATCAGAGGAAAAAGGCTATCACTATCCACCCTATCTAAACCTCTAATCATCTTATATGTTTCAATAAGATCCCCTCTTAGCCGCCGCCTTTCCAGCGAAAACAATCCCAAATCCCTCAGCCTCTCCTCATAGGATCTCCCCTCCATACCAGGCAACATCCTGGTAAACCTCCTCTGCACCCTCTCCAAAGCCTCCACATCCTTCCTGTAATGTGGGGACCAGAACTGCACACAGTACTCCAAGTGCGGCCGCACCAGAGTTGTGTACAGTTGCAACATAACGCTACGACTCCTAAATTCAATCCCCCTACCAATAAACGCCAAGACACCATATGCCTTCTTAACAACCTTATCTACTTGATTCCCAACTTTCAGGGATCTATGCACACATACACCTAGATCCCTCTGCTCCTCCACACTATTCAAAGTCCTCCCGTTAGCCCTATACTCAACACATCTGTTATTCCTACCAAAGTGAATTACCTCACACTTCTCCGCATTAAACTCCATCCGCCACCTCTCGGCCCAACTTTGCAACCTGTCTAAGTCTTCCTGCAAACTACGACACCCTTCCTCACTGTCTACCACACCACCGACTTTGGTGTCATCAGCAAATTTGCTAATCCACCCAACTATACCCTCATCCAGATCATTAATAAATATTACAAACAGCAGTGGCCCCAAAACAGATCCCTGAGGTACACCACTTGTAACCGCACTCCATGATGAATATTTACTATCAACCACCACCCTCTGTTTCCTATCCGCTAGCCAATTCCTGATCCAATTTCCTAGATCACCCCCAATCCCATACATCTGCATTTTCTGCAGAAGCCTACCATGGTGAACCTTATCAAACGCCTTACTAAAATCCATATATACCACGTCCACTGCCT
Organism: Mustelus asterias; assembly: GCF_964213995.1. Lineage (NCBI taxonomy): Eukaryota > Metazoa > Chordata > Chondrichthyes > Carcharhiniformes > Triakidae > Mustelus > Mustelus asterias. The sequence continues at coordinate 29,299,542 of NC_135821.1, read as the reverse complement.
TGCCCCCATCCACCTCCTTGGTCACTTTCTCAAAAAACTCAATAAGGTTAGTAAGGCACGACCTACCTGCCACAAAACCATGCTGACTATCACCTATCAATTCATTACTCTCCAAATAACTATAAATCCTATCCCTTATAATTTTTTCCAACATCTTGCCGACAACAGAAGTGAGACTCACCGGTCTATAATTCCCGGGGAAGTCTCTGTTCCCTGGTGTTCCGCAGGGCTCTGTATTGGGACCTCTGCTGTTTGTGATTTATATAAATGATCTGGAAGAAGGTGTAACTGGGGTGATCAGTAAGTTTGCGGACGACACAAAATTGGCAGGACTTGCAGATAGTGAGGAACATTGTCAGAAGCTACAGAAGGATATAGATAGGCTGGAAATTTGGGCAAAGAAATGGCAGATGGAGTTCAATCCTGATAAATGCGAAGTGATGCATTTTGGTAGAAATAATGTAGGGAGGAGCTATATGATAAATGGCAGAACCATAAAGGGTGTAGATACGCAGAGGGACCTGGGTGTGCAAGTCCACAGATCCTTGAAAGTGACGTCACAGGTGGAGAAGGTGGTGAAGAAGGCATATGGCATGCTTGCCTTTATAGGACGGGGCATAGAGTATAAAAGTTGGGGTCTGATGTTGCAGATGTATAGAACGTTGGTTCGGCCGCATCTGGAATACTGCGTCCAGTTCTGGTTGCCACACTACCAGAAGGACGTGGAGGCTTTGGAGAGAGTACAGAGGAGGTTTACCAGGATGTTGCCTGGTATGGAGGGGCTTAGTTATGAGGAGAGATTGGGTAAACTGGGGTTGTTCTCACTGGAAAGACGGAGGATGAGGAGAGACTTAATAGAGGTGTATAAAATTATGAAAGGCATAGATAGGGAGAACGGTGGGAAGCTTTTCCCCAGGTCGGTGGTGACGTTCACGAGGGGTCATAGGTTCAAGGTGAAGGGGGGGAGGTTTAACACAGATATCAGACGGACATATTTTACACAGAGGGTGGTGGGGGCCTGGAATGCACTGCCAGGCAAGGTGGTGGAGGCGGACACACTGGGAACACTTAAGACTTATCTAGACAGCCATATGAACGGAGTGGGAATGGAGGGATACAAAAGAATGGTCTAGTTTGGACCAGGGAGCGGCGTGGGCTTGGAGGGCCGAAGGGCCTGTTCCCGTGCTGTATTGTTCTTTGTTCTTTGTTCTATAGTTGGCGTGGGTCGGTGTGGCTAGCCTGGGACTCTAGCTTGGTCTGATACTGTCTTCTGGCATCTTTGATGGATCTCCTTAGATCATATTTGGCTTTCTTGTCTAGGTCAGGGTCACCTGACTTGAAAGCCTCAGAGCTGGACTTCAGCAAGCAGTGGATATCCCTGTTCATCCATGGTTTCCAGTTGGGAAACAATCAGATTTGCTTCTTTGGCACACAGTCTTCTCCACACTTACTAATGAAGTCAGTTACTGTAGTGGCGTACTCGTTCAGGCTGGTCGCAGAGTTTTTTAATACTGACCAGTCCACTGACTCCAAGCAGTCCCGTAGGAGATCATCCGATTCCTCAGACCGACATTGCACGACTTTCTTTGATGGATTCTCCTGCTCCAGTTTTTGCTTGTAAGCCGGGAGCAGGAGCACAGCCTTGTGGTCTGATTTGCCAAAGTATGGGTGGGCAATAGAGTGGTCGGCATGTTTGGTATTTGTGTAGCAGTGGTCTAGGATGTTTGGGCCTCTGGTGGAACAGGGGACGTGTTGGAGGTAACTTAATAGCATGCTCTAGAGCTTGGCCTGATTGAAGTCCCTGGCCACGATGAACAAGGCCTCAGGATGTTTTGTCTCAAGGCTATTCGTAGTGGTGTATATTTCATCCAGTGCGGTCTTCACATCCGCATGGGGTGAGATGTAAACTGCCGCCAGGATAACGGAGGTGAACTCCCGCGGAAAGTAGTCAGGGAAAAAATGAATTATACAGCATCGGTTTTCAGCCTGTCGACTTCTGCCAAGGAATACCTCATTGGACATTGATTCTGGATCCAAGTAAAACAGTAATTCTTTTCCCTGGACTTCCTTCTTCTATCCCTCTTTTACTATATTAGTCCAAGGGGGCTAGGTGGTGCACTCTCCCCCACAGCTATGACCACCCCGCACCTCCACCCCCCCCCGCCCCCCCCCCCGCACCCCCCCCCCCCCCCCGCACCCCCCACCCCCACCCCCCGCACCCCCATCCCAACATATTTTGAGTGTGTGCAAATATACTAATACTTAGAGATCATCCTATCACACATTTGCTGTGGGGTTGTTAATGTGCCATTGCTTATAAAAGTGGAAGCAAATTGAAACACTTTTCTGGTTACAGAGGGATGGTGGGAGGAGCAAATATTGCTGTTTAAATTAACTCCTCTCCTTAATGTAACAGGATGCTTTTAATAAGTTTATTTATTAGTGTCACAAGTAGGCTAATGTTAACTCTGCAATGGAGTTACTGTGAAAATCCCTTAGTCACCACACTCCGGCGCCTGTTTGGGTACACTGAGGGAGAATTTAGCACGGACAATGCACCTAACCAGCACGTCACTCAGATTGTGGGAGGAAACCGGAGGAAACCCACACAGACCACAGGGAGAATGTGCAGACTCTGCACGGACAGTGGAGGCGATGGCCTGGTGGTATTATCACTCAACAATTAATCCAGAAACTCAGCTAATGTTCTGGAGACCCGGGTTCAAATCCTGCCACTGTGCTAACCACTGTGCCAATATGCCACCCTACATGTTATTCATCATGAAGACAGATACAAAATTCACAGAAATGGCAGCAGGGGCAGACCATGATGCCCATTGTGCCTACTCTGTCATTCAATAGGATCATGGCTGGTCTTGTGTTTCAACTCCACTTGTTCCCCCATCCAAGATAGCCCTTGATGCCCTCAGAAACCAAAAGCCTGTCGATCCCAATCTGAAACGTTCAACAATGGAATACCAACAACCCTCTAGTAGAGAGTGCCAGAGATTCATAGCTCTTTAGTGAGTCTCAAAGGGTCAGCCCTTTATCCTGAGACTCTGCCCCGTGTTTTAGACTCCCAACCAGTGGAAACAGTCCCTCAGCATCTACCCTATCAGAATCTAGTCGGTTTCAATGACATTGCCCCTCACTCTTCTAAACCCCAGTGAGCGTAGACCCAATTTACTCAGCCTCTCATCGTAAGACAGGTCCTCATTCCAAGAACCTTCACCATATCACCTCCAATTCAAGTAAGGACGGCACAGTGGCACAGTGGTTAGCACTGCTGCCTCACAGCGCCCCGGATCCGGGTTCAATTCCAGCTTGGGTGACTTTCTGTGTGGAGTTTGCACGTTCTACCTTTGTCTGTGTGGGTTTCCTCCGGGTGCTCCAGTTTCCTCCCACAGTCCAAAGATGCGTGTGTTAGGTTGATTGGCCATGCTAAATTACCCCTTCGAGTCAGGAGGACTATCAGGGTAAATACATGGGATTATGGGGTTAGGGCCTGGGTGGGATTGTTGTCAGTGCAGGCTTGATGGGTCGAATGGCTTCCTTCTGCACTGTAGGGATTTTATGATTCTATGATTCTGCATCCTTAAATATGGAGACCATAACTACGCACAGTATTCCAGATGTGGTCTCACCAAAGCTTTGCACAATAGTAGCAAGACTCATTTACTCCTGTACTTTATTTGATTTGATTTATTATTGTCACGTGTTTAGTGTACAGTGAAAAGTATTGTTTCTTGCGCGCTATACAGACAAAGCATACTGTACATAGGAAAGGAAAGCAGAGAGTGCAGAATGTAGTGTTACAGCGATAGCTGGGGTGTAGAGAAAGATCAACTTAATACGAGGGAGATCCATTCAAATTCTAATGGCAGCAGGGAAGAAGCTGTTCTTAAGTCAGTTGGTATGTGACCTCAGACTTTTGTATCTTTTTCCCGACGGAAGAAGGCGGAAGAGAGTATGTCCGGGGTGTGTGGGGTCCTTGATTATACTGGCTACTTTGCCGAGGCAGCGGGAAGTGTAGACAGTGTCAATGGATGGGAGGCTGGTTTGAGTGATGGATTGGGCTACATTCACGACCTTTTGTAGTTTCTTATGTCTTGGACAGAGCAGGAGCCATACCAAGCTGTGATACATCCAGAAAGAATGCTTTCTATGATGCATCTGTAAGAGTTGGTGAGAGTTGTGGCGGACATGTCAAATTTCCTTGGTCTTCTGAGAAAGTAGAGGCGTTGGTGGGCTTTATTAACGATAGAGTCAGGATGGAGGAACCAGGATATGTTGATGATCTGGACACCTAAAGACTTGAAGCTCTCGACCATTTCTACTTTGTCCCCATTGATGTAGTAAGAAGTTTAACAACACCAGGTTAAAGTCCAACAGGTTTATTTGGTAGCAAAAGCCACACAAGCTTTTGAGGCTCTGAGCCCCTTCTTCAGGTGAGTGGGAATTCTGTTCACAAACAGAACTTATAAAGACACAGACTCAATTTACATGAATAATGGTTGGAATGCGAATACTTACAACTAATCCAGTCTTTAAGAAACAAAACAATGGGAGTGGAGAGAGCATCAAGACAGGCTAAAAAGATGTGTATTGTCTCCAGACAAGACAGCCAGTGAAACTCTGCAGGTCCACGCAACTGTGGGAGTTACAAATAGTGTGACATAAACCCAATATCCCGGTTGAGGCCGTCCTTGTGTGTGCGGAACTTGGCTATCAGTTTCTGCTCAGCGACTCTGCGCTGTCGTGTGTCGCGAAGGCCGCCTTGGAGAACGCTTACCCGAATATCAGAGTCCGAATGCCCGTGACCGCTGAAGTGCTCCCCAACAGGAAGAGAACAGTCTTGCCTGGTGATTGTCGAGCGGTGTTCATTCATCCGTTGTCGCAGCGTCTGCATAGTTTCCCCAATGTACCATGCCTCGGGACATCCTTTCTTGCAGCGTATCAGGTAGACAACGTTGGCCGAGTTGCAAGAGTATGTACCGTGTACCTGGTGGATGGTGTTCTCACATGAGATGATGGCATCTGTGTCGATGATCCAGCACGTCTTGCAGAGGTTGCTGTGGCAGGGTTGTGTGGTGTCTTGGTCACTGTTCTCCTGAAGGCTGGGTAGTTTGCTGCGGACAATGGTCTGTTTGAGGTTGTGCGGTTGTTTGAAGGCAAGAAGTGGGGGTGTGGGGATGGCCTTGGCGAGATGTTCGTCTTCATCAATGACATGTTGAAGGCTCCGGAGGAGATCCAGTCCAACGCCGGCATCTCCACATCATGAATCCCATTGATGTAGACAGGGGCATGTTCTCCACGATGCTTCCTGAAGTCGATGACAATCTCCTTCGTTTTGTTGACACTGAGGGAGAGATTATTGTCATCGCACCAGTTCACCAGATTCTCTATCTCTTTCCTGTACTCTGTCTCGTCATTGTTTGAGATCCGACCCACTATGGTGGTGTCAACAGCAAACTTGAAAATTGAGTTGGGGGGGAACTTGGCCACACAGTCATAGGTGTATAAGGAGTATAGTAAGGGGCCAAATGGCCTCCTTCTGTACTGTAAGAATCAATGATTCTATGATATCTGGCTTTATTGTACAAGTCAGGGTCACTTGACTTGAACGCCTCAGACCCAGACTTCAGCAAGCAGTGGATATCCCTGTTCATCCATGGTTTCCAGTTGGGAAACAGGCGGATTTGCTTCTTTAGCACACAGTCTTCTACACAAAGAACAAAGAACAAAGAACAATACAGCACAGGAACAGGCCCTTCAGCCCTCCAAGCCCGCGCCGCTCCCTGGTCCAAACTAGACTATTCTTTTGTATCCCTCCATTCCCACTCCGTTCATGTGGCTATCTAGATAAGTCTTAAACGTTCCCAGTGTGTCCGCCTCCACCACCTTGCCCGGCAGCGCATTCCAGGCCCCCACCACCCTCTGTGTAAAATACGTCCTTCTGATATCCATGTTAAACCTCCCCCCCCTCACCTTGAACCTATGATCCCTCGTAAACGTAACCACCGATCTGGGAAAAAGCTTCCCACCGTTCACCCTATCTATGCCTTTCATAATTTTATACACCTCTATTAGGTCACCCCTCATCCTCCGTCTTTCCAGTGAGAACAACCCCAGTTTACCCAATCTCTCCTCATAACTAAGCCCTTCCATACCAGGCAACACTTACTAATGAAGTCAGTTACTATAGTGGCGCACTCGTTCAGGCTGGTCGCAGAGTTTTTAAACACTGGCCAGTCCACTGACTCCAAGCAGTCCCGTAGGAGATCATCCGAATCCTCAGACCAACATTGCACGACTTTGATGGATTCTCCTGCTCCAGTTTTTGCTTGTAAGCCGGGAGCAGGAGCACAGCCTTGTGGTCTGATTTGCCAAAGTATGGGCGGGTGATAGAGCGGTCGGCATGTTTGATATTTGTGTAGAAGTGATTTAGGATGTTTGGGCCTGTGGTGGAGCAGGAGACGTGTTGGTGGTAACATGGTAGCACGCTCATGAGCTTGGCCTGATTGAAGTCCCCAGCCACGATGAACAAGGCCTCGGGATGTTTTGTCTCAAGGCTATTTGCAGTGGTGTATATTTCGTCCAGTGCGGTCTTCATGTCCGCAAGGGGTGGGATGTAAACTGATAAACTGGTACCTGGATAGGAAAGACATGGAGATGCCGGCATTGGACTGGGTTGGGCACAGTAAGTCTCACGGGTTTATTTGGAATCACGAGCTTTCGGAGTGCTGCTCCTTCCTCAGGTGAGTGTTCACCATCAGGATCACCTGATGAAGGAGCAGTGCTCCGAATGCTCATGATTCCAAATAAACCTGCTGGACTTTAACCTGGTGTTGTGAGACTGCTTACCACGGATAGGAAAGGTTTAGAGGGATACGGGTCAAATGCAGGCAAATGGGACTAGTTCAGTTTAGGAAACCTGGTCGGCATAGATGAGTGGGGCCGAAGGGCTTTTTTCTGTGCTGTTTATCTCTCTGACTCTATTGTACCAAAAAAGAAAATGCTGGAAAATCTCAGCAGGTCTGACAGCACCTGTGGACAGAGAATACAGCCAACGTTTGGAGTCTGGATGACCTTTCATCAGAGCTCCATTCTCCCTCCACAGATGCTGTCAGACCTGCTGAGCATTTTCTGTTTTTGTTTCAGATTCCAGCACCTGCAGCATTTTGCTTTTAACAACATCTGACCGATTGTGGCACCAAGTGGTTCTACAACAACAATGTACATTTGCATAGTGTCTTTATTGTAGTGAAATAGAGCTCGTTGCTTCGCAGGAACATTCATGGTGGAGTTGTATGGAACTTTGACGAGGCTACAGGTAGAGTACTGAGTGCAGTTCTGGTCGCCACATTATAGGAAGGATGTGATTGCACTGGAGGGAGTCCAGAGGAGATTCACCAGGATGCTGCCTGGGATGGAACATTTAAGTTATGAAGAGAGTTTGGATAGGCTTGGGTTGTTTTTGTTGGAGCAACGAAGATTGAGGGGGCACCCTGATCTGGATGTACAAGATTATGAGGGAGATGGACAGGGTGGATAAGTTCCCCTTAGTTGAAGGGTCAGTCAGTTGGGCGGCATGGTAGCACAGTGGTTAGCATTGCTGCTTCACAGCTCCAGGGACCTGGGTTCGATTCCCGGCTTGGGTCACTGTCTGTGTGGAGTTTGCACATTCTCCTCGTGTCTGCGTGGGTTTCCTCTGGGTGCTCCGGTTTCCTCCCACAGTCCAAAGATGTGCGGGTTAGGTTAATTGGCCATGCTAAAATTGCCCTTAGTGTCCTGGGATGCGTAGGTTAGAGGGATTAGTGGGTAAATAAATGGGGGTAGGGCCTGGGTGGGATTGTGGTCGGTGCAGACTCGATGGGCCGAATGGCCTCTTTCTGTGCTGTAGGGATTCTAAGATTCTAAGATTCAGTCTCAAGGGGATATAAGTTCAAGGTGAGGGGCAGGAGGGTTAGGGGGGAATGAGGAAAAGCATCTTTACCCAGAGGGTGATGACAATCTGGAATGCACTGCCTGGGAGGGTGGTAGAAATGGGTTGCCTCACATTCTTTAAAAAATACCTGGATGAGCACTTAGCACGCCATAACATTAAAGGCTATGGGCCAAGTGCTGGTAAATGGGGTTAGGAAGGGGTTCAGGTTTATTCAATGCGATGGGCCAAAGGACCTCTTCTGCGTCTGTGACAAACATGGTATTTGCTACCAAATAAACCTGTTGGACTTTAACCTGGTGTTGTTAAACTTCTTACTGTGTTTACCCCAGTCCAACGCCGGCATCTCCACATCGTAGATATTTGGACAGGTCAGGAAAAGCTTTATCAAAGCAGGTTCTAAGGGGCATTAATTATTGTAAACCTCATATTGGTGGAGCACCGCTGCCCAAACTCTTGTCCACTGAAAACCTAGCATGCTGACAAACAGATTTTACACTCGGTGATTGATGGGCAAGAACGAAAGCAGTGTAAACCACTTATAATATAAAAGATTTAATTCTCCTGTCTTTTATTCGCTAGTAGTTAGGAAGGTGAGACGAAGGAAACGGTTACTGAGCCTCCTTCTGCGCAGGGGAAAGAACCCCGCCACCTCCCCGTCAAAAATTGCTGAGTTTTTCCAGAAAATTAATAGAAAGCGCGCACTGTCCCGTGTCCCCCATAACTGACTACATTTACATCAAAGTGACCGCGCATTCGCCAAGCAGCCCCAACATTATGTGTTGATATAAAATACTTTAACCTACTAAATATATGCTTTTATTTGTAAACCGGATTTAAGATCAATACAAAAATGTTTTGTGTGTCAGTTTAAATCTTTGTTTCTTTATTTGCATATTGAGTTCCATCCACCAATTGAAGACAGAGTCCTCTACCTATGACGTACCGTCAATTGCCTTCCCTTGCTTCTTATTGGTTAATATTAATGCCACTCAACCTCAATGCTGCACTGTGATTGGTGCAATGGTTTGGGGCGGGTCTGCTGCTTGTTGACTGCCTCCCAATGTAGGGAGAGTAGAGAGAATCTTACAGCGCTGAAAGAGGCCCTTCAGCCCATTGAGTCTGTGCCAGCCATCAAGCGCCCATCTTCCAGCACTGCTGCCTCACAGCACCTGGAGCCCAGGTTCGATTCCGGCCTCGGGTCACATTTGATTTGATTTATTATTGTCATGTATTAGTATACAGTGAAAAGTGTTGTTTATTTTGCGCTATCCCTGCGGAGCACTGTCTGCGTGGAGGCTGCACATTCTCCCCGTGTCTGCATGAGTTTCCTCCAGGTGCCCCGGTTTCCTCCCACAGTCCAAAGATGTGCAGTTTAGGTGGATTGCCCATGAGATAGGGCCTGGGTAAGAAACTGTGTCGGAGAGTTGGTGCAGACTCGATGGGCCAAATGGCCTCCTTCTGCACTGTAGGATCCTATGATTCTATTCTGATCCCATTTTCCAGCACTTGGTCAGTAGCCTTGTGTGCTCTCGCGTTTCAAGTGCTCATCTAAATACTTCTTAAATGTTGTGGGGGTTCCTGCCTCTACCACCCTTTCAGGCAGTGAGTTCCAGATTCCCACCACCCTCTGGGTGAAAAGGTTTTTCCTCAAATCCCTTCAAAATTTCCTTCCCCTTACCTCTGCCCCCTGGTTATTGACCCCTCTACTAAGTGGAAAAGTTTCTTCCTTTCTACACTGTTGCAGGCTGAGTAATTTTGAAAACCTTGATGAGGTTCCACCCTCCGCCTTCTCTAGAACATAGAACATTACAGTGCAGTACAGGCCCTTCGACCCTCGATGTTGCGCCGACCTGTGAAACCAATCTAAAGCCCATCTAACCTACACTATTCCAATATCATCCATATGTTTATCCAATGACCATTTAAATGCCCTTAATGTTAGCGAGTCCTCTACTGCTGCAGGCAGGGCATTCCACGCCCTTACTACTCTCTGAGTAAAGAACCTACCTCTGACACCTGTCCTATATCTATCGCCCCTCAATTTAAAGCTCTGTCCCCTCGTGCTAGCTATCACCATCCGAGGAAAAAGGCTCTCACTGTCCACCCTATCTAATCCTCTGATCATTTTGTATGCCTCTATTAAATCACCTCTTAACCTCCTTCTCTCTAACGAAAACAATCTCAAGTCCCTCAGCCTTTCCTCATAAGACCTTCCCACCTCTACTCGAAGGATAAGAGCCCCAGCCTTTCCAGCCTCTCTTCATAGCTGAAACACTCCAGCCCAGGCAACATCCTGCTGAATCTCCTCTGCACCCTCCCTAGTGCAATCACATCCTTCCTATAGTGTGGCGACCAGAACTGCACACAGTGCTCCAGCTGTGGCCTAACTTTATAACCTCCCTGCTCTTATATTCTTTTCCTGTGCTAATAAAGGCAAGTATCCCATATATCTTCTTAACCACCTTATCGACCTGTCCTGCTGCCTTCAGGGATCTTTGGACATGCATCTCAAGGTCCCTCTGGTCCTCTGTACTTCCTAGCATCCTACCATTCATTATGTACTCCCTTGACTTTAGTCCTCCTAAAATATATCACCTCACACTTTTCAGGGTTAAATTCCATTTGCCACTATTCTACTTGTCTGACCAGATGGTCTATATCATCCTGTAATCTAAGGCTTTCCTCGCTATTCACCACACCTCCAATTTTCACCTCACCTGCAAATTTACTGATCAGACCTCCCACATTCACATCTAGATCCTTTGACAAAGGGTCGTCTGGACTCGAAACGTCAGTTCCTTTCTCTCCTTACAGATGCTGCCAGACCTGCTGAGATTTTCCAGCATTTTCTCTTTTGGTTTCAGATTCCAGCATCCGCAGTAATTTGCTTTTATCCAGTGTTTAACTCACTGCCACTTCTCTCCCAGGAATACATCCCTGAAGAAGTACCACTCTTCTCTCTGACAGGATTTCCATATGAGTCTCTTCCCCGATCCACTTTCACTGCTTTCCATTTCTCTCTTAGTGTTGAGCTTTGACAAAGGGTCATCTGGACTCGAAACGTCAGCTCTTTTCTCTCCTTACAGATGCTGCCAGACCTGCTGAGATTTTCCAGTGTTTTTTTCTTTTGGTTCTAGATCATTCATGTAAACTACAAACAGCAAGGGACCCAGCACCGATCCCTGCAGCACACCACTGGATACAGGCTACCAGTTACAAAAAGTACCTTCAACTATTACCCTCTGCCTCCTGCCACTAAGCCAATTTTGAATCCAACTTGCCAAATTGCCCTGGATCCCATGGGCTCTTACCCTCTTGATCAGTCTCCCATGTGGGACCTTGTCAAAAGCCTTACTGAAGTCAATGTAGCATGATCATAGAATCCCTACAGTGCAGAAGATGCCATTTAGTCCCTTGAGCCTGCGCCGACTCTCTGCCAGAGTATCTTACCCAGTCCTTCTCCCCCACCCTATCCCCGTAACCCCACACATTTACCATGGCTAATCCATCTAATCTACACATCTTGGGACACTAAGGGACAATTTAGCATGGCCAATCCACCTAACCTGCATATCTTTGGGAGGAAACTGGAGCACCTGGAGGAAACCCACACAGACATGGGGAGAATGTGCAAACTGTCCTCATCTACACACCTCCTAAAAAAATTCAATTAAATATAGGTAGAATGCCCTTGCAGAGAGCCAGAGCAGACTTGATTGGCCGAATGGCCTCCTTCTGCACTGTAAAGATTCTGTGATCCCAACTGAACCACAACAACACCCAGGATGAGAGGTGAGGGGAGTGGGGGACAGTAGAGAGTCTTTCTCATAGAATCCCTACAGCAATCGAGTCTGCACTGACCACAATCCCACCCAGGCCCTATACCTGTACCCCCACACCTGCTCATCCCCCTGACACTCGGGTCAATCTAACCTGGCCAATCCACCTAACCTGCACGTCTTTGGACTGTGGGAGGAAACCGGAGCACCCGGAGGAAACCCATGGGGAGAATGTGCAAACTCCACACAGACAGTGACCCGAGGCCGGAATTGAACCCGGGTCCCTGGCGCAGTGAGGCAGCAATGCTAACCTCTGTGCCACTGTGCCGCCCAAACCATTGACTCAAACCTGTCAACATTCAATCCCTCATTCACTCATTGAGCTCCAATCTGGCACAGTGGTTAGCACTGCTGCCTCACAGCGCCAGGGTCCCAGATTCGATTCCTGGCTTGGGTCACTGTCTGTGTGGAGTTTGCACATTCTCCTCGTGTCTGCGTGGGTTTCCTCCCGCAGTCTCAAAGATGTGCTGGTTAGGGTGCATTGACCCGAACAGGCGTCGGAGTGTGGCGACTAGGGGAATTTCACAGTAACTTCATTGCAGTATTAATGTAGGCCTTACTTATGACTAATAAATAAACTTTACTTTTACGCTATTAATTCTAGGGATGTGACCACACGCTTAAGGTCAGTATTTATTACCCATCCCTCCAATCCCCTGTTAAATTAATTTAAACCTTCGACTGCAGCACTCATGAGCTCTCCTGCCAGAATTCCGCTCCCAGATCTGTTGAGGTTCAACCCGTCCAACCTGGACCGGGTTCCTCCTGCCCCAGGCCTGATCCCAATGCCCCAGGAATCTGAATTTCCCCCTCCTGCACAATTCTTTCATCAAGACATTAGCTTCACCCACATTGCACCGGGAGTAATCCAGAGATTAAAACATTCGGTGGGGCAGAATCCCATCTTCTGATTCAGCGCATTACAGCACTCAGGGCCCAACACTGAGTTCAACACTTCACACCGTGATCTCTTCCATGCACGATGGCGCAGTGGTTAACACTGCTGCCTCACAGCTCCAGGGACCTGGGTTTGATTCCCGGCTTGGGCCACTGTGTGCAGAGTTTGCAGGTTCTCCCCGTATCCACGTGGGTTTCCTCCGGGTGCTCCGGTTTCCTCCCACATTCCAGAAATGTGCGGGTTAGGTCGATTGGCAATGCTAAAATTGCCCCTTTGTGTCATGGGATGCGTAGGTTACAGGGATTAGCAGGGTAAATATGTGGGGTGAAGTGGATAGGGCCTGGGGTAGGATTGTTGTCGGTGCAGACTCAAGTGGGCCGAATGGCCTCCTTCTGCACTGTAGGGTTTCTATGATTCCGTGTCCATTTATTTCTATATGGACGACAATTCTTGGCCTGTCCACTTTCCACTTCAAAATGTCCTACACTCAAAGAACAAAGAAAAGTACAGCACAGGAACAGGCCCTTCGGCCCTCCAAGCCTGCGCCGATCATGATGCCTGTCTAAACTAAAACCGTCTGCACTTACAGAGTCCGTATCCTTCCATTCCCATCCTATTCATGTATTCGTCTAGTTGCCCCTTAAATGCTGCTATCGTACCTGCTCCCACCACCACCCTCTGTGTATCATAAGACCATAAGACATAGGAGCAGAATTAGGCCACTCGGCCCATCAAGTCTGCTCTGCCATTCAATCATGGCTGATTTTTTTCTCATCCCCATTCTCCTACCTTTTCCCCATAACCCCTGATCCCCTTATTAATCAAGAACCTATCTACCTCTGTCTTAAAGACACTCAATGACCTGGCCTCCACAGACTTCTGCGGCAGAGAGAATTCTCCATACAACTGAACCCTCCCCCCAACTATTTAGTTTAAAGCCCTATCTACAGCCCTAGTTACACGATTCGCCAGGACTCTGGTCCCAGCACGATTCAGATGAAGACCGTCCCATCGGGATAGGTCCCCTCTTCCCCAATACTGGTGCCAATGTCCCATGAATTCATTAGGGTGGCATGGTGGCACAGTGGTTAGCACTGCTGCCTCACAGCGCCAGGGACACGGGTTCAATTCCCGGCTTGGGTCACTGTCTGTGTGGAGTTTGCATGTTCTCCCCATGTTTGCGTGGGTTTCCTCCGGGTGCTCCGGTTTCCTCCCACACTCCAAAGATGTGCGGGTTAGGTAGATTGGCCATGCTAAATTGTCCCTTCGTGTCAGGGGGACTAGCTAGGGTAAATGCATGTGGTTATGGGGATAGGGCCTGGGTGGGATTGTGGTTGATGCAGACTCGATGGGCTGAATGGCCTCCTTCTGCACTGTAGGGATTCTATGAAACCCATTCCTCCCACACCAATCTTTGAGCCACGCATTTACCTGCTTAATCTTATTGACCCTGTGCCAATTAGCTCGTGGCTGAGGTAGTAATCCAGAGATTATTACATTTTTGGTTCTGCTTTTTAATTTAGCTCCCAGCTGTTCAGACTCCCTGAGCAGAACCTTTGTTCCTTTTCTACCTATGTCATTGGTACCTACGTGGACCACAACAACTGGACCTTTACCCTCCCATTCCAAGTTCCTCTGCAGCCTCGATGAGATGTCCTGAACCTGAGCACCAGGTAGGCAACACAACCTTCGGGACTCTCGATCCTGGTCAGTGTCTCTGCCCCTAACTATACTATCTCCAATTACGACTACATTTCTTTTTTCTCCCCCCACTTGAACAGCTCCCTCTACCACGGTGCCGTGGTCAGTTTGCTCACCCTCCCTGCAGTACCCATTCCCATCCACACAGTGAGCAAGAATCTCAAACCTGTTGTACAGATTCAGGGACTGAGGCTCCCGCAACCCTACCTCCTGGATCCCTCTACCTGCCTCACTCACAGCCACACCCTTCTGTCCCTGACCACTAGCCGAATTCAAGGTATTTAATCTAAGGAGTGTGACTGCTTCCTGGAACACAGTGTCCAGGTATCTCTCCCTCTCCCTGATGTGTCGCAGCGCCCGAAGCTCAGAATCCAGCTCACCCACTCTGAGCCGGAGTTCCTCAAGCAACCAACACTTATTAGGGCGGCAGGGTGGCACAGTGGTTGGCACTGCTGCCTCACAGCACCAGGGACCCGGGTTCAATTCCTGGCTTGGGTCACTGTCTGTCTGGCGTTTGCACATTCTCCTCGTGTCTGCGTGGGTTTCCTCTGAGTGCGCTGGTTTCCTCCCACAGTCCAAAGATGTGCGGGTTAGGTGCATTGGCCATGCTAAAATGCCCCTTAGTGTCATGGGCTGCGTAGGGTAGAGGGATTAGCGGGGTAAATATGTGGGGTTATGGGTGGGATTGTGGTCGGTGCAGACTCGATGGGCCGAATAGCCGCATCTGCACTGTAGGGATTCTATGATTCTATGATTACCACAGACATGCTCACTGGGAACCACAATGGGGTCCACCAGCTCCCACATCATGCACGAGATGGAGGGCCAGCTCACCTAACCCTCCATCTCTATTTTATTTAATTAGTTTTTAATTTGGGTTTTAAATTTTTTTAAATGATAGATCTCCTGATTACCTCGGTCTCATCGCAATGTCTAAGCAGTAATTTCAATGGGTTTTCAAATTTAGGCCAATCAAATCACAGCGCTCCTGTGATTTCACTTTTAAGTTTTTTTAGTCCAAATTCAATGTCAGTTTCAGAGAATTAAGAGTAACACTTACTGCCCAATCAGCACTTTCCCTTGTAGCCTCTGCCGCCTGTTTCACCCAACTCCAAAAGCACTCCTCACATTCAGGCAGCACTCACCGTGCAGTCTGTGTAAAAAACTTGCCTTGCACATCTCCTCTAAACCTTTCCCCACGCACCTCAAACCACTGTCACCTAGTACTTGACTTTTCTACCCTAGGAAAGAGCATCTGACTATCCACTCTGTCCGTGCCACTCATAATCTTGTAAACCTCTATCAGGTCACCCCTCAACCTCCATCGTTCCAGTGAGAACAAACCGAGTTTATCCAAACCCTCCTCATAGCTAATACCCTCCAGACCAGGCAACATCCTGGTAAACCTCTTCTGTACCCTCTCCAAAGCCTCCACTTACACACTCATCCAGTGATGTCCTTTACCCTGGCACCAGGGAGGAACTGCACCATGAGAGACTTCTGCTGCCGACTGCAGAAGTCTAACCCGTCTATCCCACAATGATTGACTCCTCTATGATCACTGCTTTTCTGCATTCTCCTCTGTGCAATAACCTTCCCCATGGTGCCTTGGATGTGCTCCAGACTGTGTTGCGAATATCTGGTTTGTGTTAATATTTTAGAAGTAATTTAAAGTTGTAAAGGTAAGGTAATTAAAGTGCTGTGGGCTTTAGAGATTGCCAGCAATCCTGAAGAAATGGCAGTGTTTAAAGTTGATCCATGTTTGTACAATAAAGTCAGAACAGAAGAGATTAACCTATAAAACAGTCGGTGGACTTAACTGAGGAACTGGACCCCTGATGTCTGCAATGTTTGCAGTCCAGAGAGATGTTTTGTTTTGCAAGGTAGAGCTAAATTAGTTTAAAAACATTCAGTGAACGCCAAAAGGTTCCAAAACCCATTTACTTAATCATAGAATCATAGAATCCCTACAGTGCAGAAGGAGGCCATTCAGCTCATCGAGTCTGCACCAACAACAATCCCACCCAGGCCCTATTCCCATTACCCCACATATTTATCCTGTCTGTGCAGACTCGATGGGCCGAATGGCTTCCTTCTGCACTGTAGGATTCTCTGTCTTCTAATCTCCCTGACACTACGGGGCAATTTAGCATGGCTAATCAACCTAACCTGCACACCTTAGGAGTCTTAGAAGAAACTGGAGCACCCAGAGGAAACCCACACAAACACAGGGAGAATGTGCAAACTCCACACACAGTTAACTGAGGCCGGAATTGAACCTGGGTCCCGGGTGCTGTGAGGCAGCAGTGTTAATCACTGTGCCACCCGTAATCATAGAATCTTTACAGTGCAGACGGAGGCCAGATTAAAGATAACATTGTAATAAGGGATAATTAAATTAAACGTCAGTTTGAGGACATCTCAATGCAGCCCAGTTGTTATGAAGGTGGGTAGAGCTTAGGAAGATATCCTGAACAAAAAACAAAGAACAAAGAACAATATAGCACAGGAACAGGCCCTTCGGCCCTCCAAGCCCGTGCTGCTCCCTGGTCCAAACTAGACCATTCTTTTGTATCCCTCCATTCCCACTCCGTTCATATGGCTATCTAGATAAGTCTTAAACGTTCCCAGTGTGTCCGCCTCCACCACCTTGCCTGGCAGCGCATTCCAGGCCCCCACCACCCTCTGTGTAAAATATGTCCTTCTGATATCTGTGTTAAACCTCCCCCCCTTCACCTTGAACCTATGACCCCTCGTGAACGTCACCACCGACCTGGGGAAAAGCTTCCCACCGTTCACCCTATCTATGCCTTTCATAATTTTATCCACCTCTATTAAGTCTCCCCTCATCCTCCGTCTTTCCAGGGAGAACAACCCCAGTTTACCCAATCTCTCCTCATAACTAAGCCCCTCCATACCAGGCAACATCCTGGTAAACTTCCTCTGTACTCTCTCCAAAGCCTCCACGTCCTTCTGGTAGTGTGGCGACCAGAACTGGACGCAGTATTCCAAATGCGGCCGAACCAATGTTCTATACATCTGCAACATCAGACCCCAACTTTTATACTCTATGCCCCGTCCTATAAAGGCAAGCATGCCATATGCCTTCTTCACCACCTTCTCCACCTGTGACGTCACCTTCAAGGATCTGTGGACTTGCACACCCAGGTCCCTCTGCATATCTACACCCTTTATGGTTCTGCCATTTATCGTATAACTCCTCCCTACATTATTTCTACCAAAATGCATCACTTTGCATTTATCTGGATTGAACTCCATCTGCCATTTCTTTGCCCAAATTTCCAGCCTATCTATGTCCTTCTGTAGCTTCTGACAATGCTCTGGTTTCAATTTATCTCGATGTTTTTTCTGGGATAGTTAGCTGCAGCTTGGAATTGGGGTGTGCAGTTTGCTGCTTACTGAGGGAAGGCAGCCAAAGTAATGGACAGTTATCTAGGCCTGTGCTGTAAGCAGAGTGAAAAACAAAGTTCATCCCTGTGGAATGTGAGTGTGGCTTAATCTCTGTGGAATTCTGTGAGGGAACAGAAGCTGGAAGGTTGCCTAGTTTGATACTAGTGGAAGCATCCACAATGGTCCTCACAGAATGTTGTGCCAAAGAAAACAGCCAGCAGATTAGCTTAACAGACCAAGGAAATGTGTCAAGAGATAGTAAATAGAAAAAAACAACTCTAAGAATAGCTGGAGCTGAGGAGAAATTTCCAGGCAACTGCAACATACAAAATGGATGCTCCCTACAGGGGTAAATAACTTTAAGATAGAAAAGTCACAGATGCATCATAGAAAGCATCCTTTCCAGATCACAGCTTGGTATGGCTTCTGCTCTGTCCAAGTCCACAAGAAACTACAAAGGGTTGTGAATGAAGCCCAGTCCATCACTCAAACCAGCCTCCCATCCATTAACTCCGTCTACACTTCCCGCTGTCTCGGAAAAGCAGCCAGCATAATCAAGGACCCCACGCACCCCGGACATTCTCTCTTCTTCCATTGGGAAAAAGATACAAAAGTCTGAGGTCACGTATCAACCGACTCAAGAACAGTTTCTTCCCTGCCGCCATCAGACTTTTGGCTGGACCTACCTTATATTAAGTTGATCTTTCCCTACACCCTAGCTATGACTGTAACAGTACATTCTGCACTTTCTCCTTTCCTTCTCTATGAACGGTATGCTTTGTCTGTATAGCGCGCAAGAAACAATACTTTTTACTGTATACTATTGATGTGACAATAAATAAAATCAAAAAAGAAATCTTGAGGGAAGTAAGAAGTAAACCTGGGTACAGAACCTAGTTATAACTGTTGTAAGGTTGTATGTTGCCTCATGAAGAAGTCTAGAAGCTTGTATGATTGAAAATTAAGTGTTTGTTGATAACACATAACTACGTGTAATATATAGCGTACAGTCTTGACCAGGTGCTGTCATCATGCTGACTTCTACCTGAATCATTCCAACACCCTGCTACTCCCATCTGACTCTCTACAACATAGCGTGGATGGTACCATTTCCCCAGTCTCACGTTAACCCTTACAGAGCTAGGGAAGGTGATGACCTCGTGGTATTATCGCTAGACTATTATTCCAGAAACTCAGTTAATATTCTGGGGACGCGGGTACGAATCTTGCCACAGCAGATGGTGGAATCTGAATTCAACAAAAAATATCTGGAATTAAGAATGTATTCATAGAATCATAGAATCCCTAAAGTGCAGAAGGCGGCCATTCAGCCCATCGAGTCTGCACCGACCACAATCCCACCCATATTCTCCCCATGTCTGTACAGGTTTCCTCCGGGGGGCACCTCTTTCCTCTCAAACTTCAAAGATGTGGGGTTAGGTTGATTGGTCATGATAAGTCTGAAAGATGTGCTGGTTAGGTGCATTGACCCAAACAGGCACCGGAATGTGGCGACTAGGGGATTTTCACAGTAACTTCATTGCAGTGTTAATGTATGCCTTACTTAGAAATCATAGAATCATAGAAACCCTACAGTACAGAAAGAGGCCATTCGGCCCATCGAGTCTGCACCGACCACAATCCCACCCAGCCCTACGACCATATCCCTACATATTTTACCCGCTAATCCCTCTAATCTACGCATCCCAGGACACTAAGGGGCAATTTTAGCATGGCCAATCAACCTAACCCGCACATCTTTGGACTGTGGGAGGAAACCGGAGCACCCGGAGGAAACCCACGCAGACACGAGGAGAATGTGCAAACTCCACACAGACAGTGACCCGAGCCGGGAATCGAACCCAGGTCCCTGGAGCTGTGAAGCAGCAGTGCTAACCACTGTGCTACCATGCCGCCCAGAATGGCGGCCGAATGGCCTCTTTCTGTACTGTAGGGTTTCTATGATTCTATGATTTCTAAGTAAGGCATACATTAACACTGCAATGAAGTTACTGTGACTGATAAATAAACTTTAACTTTAAATTACCACTTAGTGTCAGAGGGACCAGGGTTATAAGGATAGGGACTTAGTGGGATTGTTGTCGGTGCAGGCTCAGTGGGCTGAATGGCCTCTTTCTGCACTGCAGGGAATCTATGATTCTGTGATTACAAATGAGGCATTAGCCTTATAGATGGTGGTCTTTATTCCTCACTGTGCTGGCTACCCCAAACTTTTGTGTGTCCTTCACCATGTTGTTCATGTTCATGATCATCCAGCAGCCTCTGGCTCTGTCCCTGGGATTATCCCCTGATAATTGGTATGTGTGTCCCCATTATCATTAACTGCCACTATTATTTTCCCTCGTTTCAGCAATTCTGTCCTTTTTTGCATAGATTCCTAAGACGTATTAAGTGAGCTGTCGTGTAGCAACGAATATTATTGAATGACAGATTCCTTTGGTTTCTTTCCATGATATTCTGCTGCGATATGGTGAAAGAATTGCCATTTCAATCTGTGCCCCCTCCAACCTCAGTGCGGAGAGAGGGAGGGAATGAGTGCGCCCGGAACTTTTCTAGCGGCGCCAAGGGTTCCGGCCGGACGCCTTCTGAACGGATCGGGTGCCCCGCACAAAGATGGCGGCGGAGGGAGACTTCCTGTTGCGGTACCGAGCAGTTTCCAATAAACTGAAAAGGTAAAAGGGGGGGGGGAGAGAGGGGGGGCAGATAGAGGGGGGGGAGAGAGGGGGGGCAGATAGAGGGGGGGAGAGAGGGGGGGCAGATAGAGGGGGGGAGAGGGGGGGCAGATAGAGGGGGGCAGATAGAGGGAGAGGGGGGGGCAGATAGAGGGGGGGGGAGAGGGGGGGCAGATAGAGGGGGCAGATAGAGGGGGGGCAGATAGAGGGGGGGGAGAGCGGGGGCGCAGATGGGGGGGGGAGAGGGGGGGGCAGATAGAGGGGGGGGGAGAGGGGGGGGGGCAGATAGAGGGGGGGCAGATAGAGGGGGGGGAGAGGGGGGGGCAGATAGAGGGGGGATAGAGGGGGGGAGAGGGGGGGAGAGGGGGGGCAGATAGAGGGGGGGGAGGGGGGGGAGGGGGGGGCAGATAGAGGGGGGGGAGGGGGGGAGGGGGGGCAGATAGAGGGGGGGGAGGGGGGGGCAGATAGAGGGGGGGGCAGATAGAGGGGGGGAGGGGGGGGCAGATAGAGGGGGGGGCAGATAGAGGGGGGGGAGGGGGGGGGCAGATAGAGGGGGGGGCAGATAGAGGGGGGGAGGGGGGGCAGATAGAGGGGGGGGAGAGGGGGGCAGATAGAGGGGGGGAGAGGGGGGGCAGATAGAGGGGGGGGAGAGGGGGGGCAGATAGAGGGGGGGAGAGGGGGGCAGATAGAGGGGGGGGAGAGGGGGGCAGATAGAGGGGGGGGAGGGGGGGGGGGGGGGGGGCAGATAGAGGGGGGGAGGGGGGGGCAGATAGAGGGGGGGGAGGGGGGGGGCAGATAGAGGGGGGGGAGGGGGGGGCAGATAGAGGGGGGGGAGGGGGGGGGCAGATAGAGGGGGGGGAGGGGGGGGGCAGATAGAGGGGGGGGAGGGGGGGGCAGATAGAGGGGGGGAGGGGGGGCAGATAGAGGGGGGGAGGGGGGGGCAGATGGAGAGGGGGGGGCAGATGGAGAGGGGGGGAGAGGGGGGGCAGATGGAGAGGGGGGGAGAGGGGGGGAGAGGGGGGGCAGATGGAGAGGGGGGGCAGATGGAGAGGGGGGGGAGGGGGGGGGGAGAGGGGGGGGGCAGATAGAGGGGGGGGAGAGGGGGGGCAGATAGAGGGGAGGGGGGGAGAGGGGGGGGCAGATAGAGGGGAGGGGGGGGGGAGGGGGGGGCAGATAGAGGGGGGGAGGGGGGGGCAGATAGAGGGGGGGAGGGGGGGGCAGGATGGAGAGGGGGGAGGGGGGGCAGATGGAGAGGGGGGGGCAGATGGAGAGGGGGGAGAGGGGGGGGCAGATGGAGAGGGGGGGAGAGGGGGGAGAGGGGGGGGCAGATGGAGAGGGGGGGGCAGATAGAGGGGGGGGAGAGGGGGGGGCAGATAGAGGGGGGGGAGAGGGGGGGGCAGATAGAGGGGGGAGAGGGGGGGGCAGATAGAGGGGGGGAGAGGGGGGGCAGATAGAGGGGGGGAGAGGGGGGGGGCAGATAGAGGGGGGGGAGAGGGGGGGGCAGATAGAGGGGGGGCAGATAGAGGGGGGGAGAGGGGGGGCAGATAGAGGGGGGGAGAGGGGGGGGGCAGATAGAGGGGGGGGAGAGGGGGGGGCAGATAGAGGGGAGGGGGAGAGGGGGGGCAGATAGAGGGGGGAGAGGGGGGGGCAGATAGAGGGGGGGGAGAGGGGGGGGCAGATAGAGGGGGGGAGAGGGGGGGGGCAGATAGAGGGGGGGAGAGGGGGGGGCAGATAGAGGGGGGGCAGATAGAGGGGGGAGAGGGGGGGCAGATAGAGGGGGGGAGAGGGGGGGGGCAGATAGAGGGGGGGAGAGGGGGGCAGATAGAGGGGGGGAGAGGGGGGGGGCAGATAGAGGGGGGGAGAGGGGGGGGCAGATAGAAGGGGGGGAGAGGGGGGGCAGATAGAGGGGGGGAGAGGGGGGGGCGGGGAGAGGGGGGGGCAGATAGAGGGGGGAGAGGGGGGGGCAGATAGAGGGGGGGAGAGGGGGGGCAGATAGAGGGGGGGAGAGGGGGGGCAGATAGAGGGGGGAGAGGGGGGGGCAGGATAGAGGGGGGGAGAGGGGGGGGCAGATAGAGGGGGGGAGAGGGGGGGGCAGATAGAGGGGGGGAGAGGGGGGGCAGATAGAGGGGGGGCAGATAGAGGGGGGGCAGATAGAGGGGGGGAGAGGGGGGGCAGATAGAGGGGGGGAGAGGGGGGGCAGATAGAGGGGGGGAGAGGGGGGGCAGATAGAGGGGGGGAGAGGGGGGGCAGATAGAGGGGCGGGAGGGGGGAGAGGGGGGGCAGATAGAGGGGGGGAGAGGGGGGGCAGATAGAGGGGGGGAGAGGGGGGCAGATAGAGGGGGGGAGAGGGGGGGCAGATAGAGGGGGGGGAGAGGGGGGCAGATAGAGGGGGGGAGAGGGGGGCAGATAGAGGGGGGGAGAGGGGGGGCAGATAGAGGGGGGGAGAGGGGGGGCGGATAGAGGGGGGGAGAGGGGGGCGGATAGAGGGGGGGGAGAGGGGGGGCGGATAGAGGGGAGGGGGGGAGAGGGGGGGCAGATAGAGAAGGGGGCAGATAGAGGGGGGAGAGGGGGGCAGATAGAGGGGGGAGAGGGGGGGCAGATAGAGGGGGGGGAGAGGGGGGGCAGATAGGGGGGGGGAGAGGGGGGGCAGATAGAGGGGGGGAGAGGGGGGGAGAGGGGGGCAGATAGAGAAGGGGGCAGATAGAGGGGGGGAGATAGAGGGGGGGAGAGGGGGGGCAGATAGAGGGGGGGGAGAGGGGGGACAGATAGAGGGGGGCAGATAGAAGGGGGGGCAGATAGAGGGGGGGGGCAGATAGAGGGGGGAGGGGGGGCAGATAGAGGGGGGGGAGGGGGGGCAGATAGAGAGGGGGGAGGGGGGCAGATAGAGGGGGGGAGGGGGGGGCAGATAGAGAGGGGGGGAGGGGGGGCAGATAGAGAGGGGGGGAGGGGGGAGATAGAGGGGGGGAGGGGGGGCAGATAGAGGGGGGGGAGGGAGGGCAGATAGAGGGGGGGAGGGGGGCAGATAGAGGGGGGCGAGGGGGGCAGATAGAGGGGGGGAGGGGGGCAGATAGAGGGGGGGGAGGGGGGCAGATAGAGGGGGGGAGGGGGGCAGATAGAGGGAGGAGGGGGGACAGATAGAGGGGGGGGAGAGGGGGGCAGATAGAGGGGGGGCAGATAGGGGGGGGAGGGGGGCAGATAGAGGGGGAGGGGGGAGAGGGGGGGCAGATAGAGGGGGGGGGGAGAGGGGGGGCAGATAGAGGGGGGGCAGATAGAGGGGGGGCAGATAGAGGGGGGGGGAGAGGGGGGGCCGATAGAGGGGGAGGGAGAGGGGGGCAGATAGGGGGGGAGAGGGGGGCAGATAGGGGGGGAGAGGGGGGGCAGATAGGGGGGGGAGAGGGGGGGCAGATAGAGGGGGGGGAGAGGGGGGGCAGATAGAGGGGGCAGATAGAGGGGGGGCAGATAGAGGGGGGGGAGAGGGGGGGCAGATAGAGGGGGGGAGAGGGGGGGCAGATAGAGGGGGGGAGAGGGGGGGCAGATAGAGTGGGGAGGGGGGGCAGATAGAGGGGGGGAGAGGGGGGGCAGATAGAGAAGGGGGCAGATAGAGGGGGGGGAGATAGAGGGGGGGAGAGGGGGGGCAGATAGAGGGGGGGAGAGGGGGGACAGATAGAGGGGGGCAGATAGAGGGGGGGAGGGGGGCAGATAGAGGGGGGGAGAGGGGGGGCAGATAGAGGGGGGGCAGATAGAGGGGGGGAGGGGGGGGCAGATAGAGGGGGGCAGATAGAGGGGGGGAGGGGGGGCAGATAGAGGGGGGGGGAGGGGGGGCAGATAGAGAGGGGGGGAGTGGGGGGCAGATAGAGGGGGGGAGGGGGGGCAGATAGAGAGGGGGGGAGGGGGGGGCAGATAGAGGGGGGAGGGGGGGCAGATAGAGGGGGGGAGGGGGGGCAGATAGAGGGGGGAGGGGGTGCAGATAGAGGGGGGAGGGGGGCAGATAGAGAGGGGGAGGGGGGCAGATAGAGGGGGGGAGGGGGGCAGATAGAGGGGGGGAGGGGGTGCAGATAGAGGGGGGGAGGGGGGCAGATAGAGAGGGGGAGGGGGGCAGATAGAGGGGAGGAGGGGGGGGCAGATAGAGGGGGGGGAGAGGGGGGCAGATAGAGGGGAGGAGGGGGGACAGATAGAGGGGGGGGGAGAGGGGGGCAGATAGAGGGGGGGCAGATAGAGGGGGGGGGAGAGGGGGGCAGATAGAGGGGGAGGGGGGGAGGGGGGAGAGGGGGGGCAGATAGAGGGGCGGGAGAGGTGGGGCAGATAGAGGGGGGGCAGATAGAGGGGGGATAGAGGGGGGGGGAAGGGGGGGCCAATAGAGGGGGAGGGAGAGGGGGGGGGAGAGGGGGGGGCAGATAGGGGGGGGAGAGGGGGGGCAGAGAGAGGGGGGGGGAGAGGGGGGGCAGATAGAGGGGGGGGAGAGAGGGGGGGCAGATAGAGGGGGGGAGAGGGGGGGCAGATAGGAGGGGGGGAGGGGGGGGGCAGATAGAGGGGGGGAGGGGGGGGCAGATAGAGGGGGGGAGGGGGGGGCAGATAGAGGGGGGGGAGAGGGGGGGGCAGATAGAGAAGGGGGCAGATAGAGGGGGGGGGGGAGATAGAGGGGGGGAGATAGAGGGGGGGGCAGATAGAGGGGGGGAGAGGGGGGACAGATAGAGGGGGGCAGATAGAGGGGGGGAGAGGGGGGGGCAGATAGAGGGGGGGGAGGGGGGGGGCAGATAGAGGGGGGGGAGAGGGGGGCAGAGAGAGGGGGGGAGGGGGGCAGATAGAGGGGGGGGAGGGGGGGCAGATAGAGGGGGGGAGGGGGGGCAGATAGAGAGGGGGGGAGTGGGGGGCAGATAGAGGGGGGGAGGGGGGCAGATAGAGAGGGGGGGGCAGATGGAGGGGGGCAGATAGAGGGGGGGAGGGGGGGCAGATAGAGGGGGGGGAGGGGGGCAGATAGAGGGGGGAGGGGGGCAGATAGAGGGGAGGAGGGGGGGCAGATAGAGGGGGGGGAGAGGGGGGCAGATAGGAGGGGGGGAGAGGGGGGCAGATAGAGGGGAGGGGGGGAGGGGGGAGAGGGGGGGCAGATAGAGGGGGGGGAGAGGGGGGGCAGATAGAGGGGGGGGGAGAGGGGGGCAGATAGAGGGGGGGGGCAGATAGGGGGGGCAGATAGAGGGGGGGGCAGATAGAGGGGGGGAGAGGGGGGCAGATAGAGGGGGGCAGATAGAGGGGGGGGAGAGGGGGGGGCCGATAGAGGGGGGGCAGATAGGGGGGGAGAGGGGGGGCAGATAGGGGGGGAGAGGGGGGGCAGATAGGGGGGGGGGAGGGGGGGCAGATAGGGGGTGGAGAGGGGGGGCAGATAGAGGGGGGAGGGGGGCAGATAGAGGGGGGGGGAGAGGGGGGGCAGATAGAGGGGGGGGGAGATAGAGGGGGGGGCAGATAGAGGGGGGCAGAGGGGGGGGAGGGGGGGGCAAATAGAGGGGGGGAGAGGGGGGCAGGGAGAGGGGGGCAGTTAGAGGGGGGGAGAGGGGGGGCAGATAGGGGGTGGAGAGGGGGGGGCAGATAGAGGGGGGGCAGATAGAGGGGGGGGAGAGGGGGGCAGATAGAGGGGGGGAGATAGAGGGGGGGGCAGATAGAGGGGGGCAGAGGGGGGAGAGGGGGGCAGAGGGGGGGGGAGGGGGGGGCAAATAGAGGGGGGGAGAGGGGGGCAGGGAGAGGGGGGCAGTTAGAGGGGGGGGAGAGGGGGGGCAGATAGAGGGGGGCAGATAGAGGGGGGGAGGGGGGGCAGATGGGGGGGAGGGGGGGGGCAGATAGGGAGGGGGGGAGGGGGGGCAGATAGGGGGGGGAGAGGGGGGGAGGGGGGGCAGATAGAGGGGGGGAGGGGGGGCAGATAGAGAGGGGGGAGGGGGGGGGCAGATAGAGGGGGGGAGGGGGGCAGATAGAGGGGGGGAGGGGGGGCAGATAGAGGGGGGGGAGAGGGGGGCAGATAGAGGGGGGCAGATAGAGGGGGGCAGATAGGGGGGAGGGGGGGCAGATAGAGGGGGGGAGAGAGGGGGGCAGATAGAGGGGGGAGAGAGGGGGGCAGATAGAGGGGGGGAGAGAGGGGGGGCAGATAGAGGGGGGGGGAGAGGGGGGGCAGATAGAGGGGGGGGGCAGATAGGGGGGGAGAGGGGGGGCAGATAGCGGGGGGGAGGGGGGGGCAGATAGAGGGGGGGAGAGGGGGGGCAGATAGGGGGGGGAGAGAGGGGGGGCAGATAGAGGGGGGGAGAGAGGGGGGGCAGATAGAGGGGGGGAGAGAGGGGGGGCAGATAGAGGGGGGGGGAGAGGGGGGGCAGATAGAGGGGAGGCAGATAGAGGGGGGGAGAGGGGAGGGGGGCAGATAGAGGGGGGGAGAGGGGGGCAGATAGAGGGGGGGGGAGAGGGGGGGCAGAGAGGGGGAGAGGGGGGGCAGATAGAGGAGGGAGAGAGGGGAGGCAGATAGAGGGGGGGGGCAGATAGAGGGGGGAGGGGGGGAGAGGGGGGCAGATAGAGGGGGGCCAGATAGAGGGGGGAGAGGGGGGCAGATAGAGGGGGGGAAGAGAGGGGGGGCAGATAGAGGGGGGGCAGATAGAGGGGGGGAGAGGGGGGCAGATAGAGGGGGGGGAGGGGGGGCAGATAGAGGGGGGGGGGAGAGGGGGGCAGATAGAGGGGGGGAGAGGGGGGGCAGATAGAGGGGGGGGAGGGGGGGCAGATAGAGGGGGGGAGGGGGGGCAGATAGAGGGGGGGCAGATAGAGGGGGGAGAGGGGGGGCAGATAGAGGGGGGGCAGATAGAGGGGGGAAGAGGGGGGCAGATAGAGGGGGGGGAGAGGGGGGGCAGATAGAGGGGGGGAGAGGGGGGCAGATAGAGGGGGGGCAGATAGAGGGGGGGAGGGAGGGGGGCAGATAGAGAGGAGGGGAGATGGGGGAGGAGGGGGGCAGATGGAGAGGGAGAGGGGGCAGATGGGGGGAGAGGGGGCAGATGGGGGGAGAGGGGGCAGATGGAGGGGAGAGGGGGCAGATGGGGGGAGGGGGCAGATACAGGGGGAATGGGGGCAGATACAGGGGGGATGGGGAGGTAGGAGGAGGGGAGCAGATAGGGAAAGAGGGGGCAGATAGAGGGGGGAGGGGACAGCTAGAGGGGGGAGGGGGGCAGATGGAGGGGGGAGGGGCAGATAGAGGGGGAGGGGGGAATATAAAAGGGGGAGGGGGGCAGATAGAGGGGGGAGGAGGGGGGCAGATAGGGTGGGGGGGGAGGGGGGCAGATGGGAGGAGTGGGGCAGATGGGGGGAAGAGGGGGGCAGATAGAGGGGGAGGAGTGGGGGGACAGATAGAGGGGGAGAGGGTGCAGAAAGAGGGGGGGGAGGGGGCAGAAGGAGGGGGGAGGGGGGCAGATAGGGGGGGAGGGGGGGCAGAAGAGGGGGGAGGGGGCAGATAGGGGGGAGGAGGGGGGCAGATAGAGGGGGGAGGAGGGGGGCAGATAGAGGGGGTGAGGGGGCAACATAGAGGGGGCAGATGGAGGGGAGAGGGGGCAGATGGGGGGGAGAGTGGGC